>NC_051213.1:5072605-5200105 GCF_015220715.1 Pygocentrus nattereri
AAAAAATTGCTTTTTTAGAGTGTAGTCACTGGATAATTCATAATAATTGGCAATTCATTGTAGATACTTAATAATTTATAGTAGATATTTAATAATTCATAGTAGATACTTAATAATTTATAGTAGATACTTAATCATTTATAGTAGATATTTAATAATTCATAGTAGATAATTAATCATTTATAGTAGATACTTAATCATTTATAGTAGATATTTAATAATTCATAGTAGATACTTAATCATTTATAGTAGATACTTAATCATTTATAGTAGATATTTAATAATTCATAGTAGATACTTAATCATTTATAGTAGATACTTAATCATTTATAGTAGATATTTAATAATTCATAGTAGATACATAATCATTTATAGTAGATATTTAATAATTCATAGTAGATACTTAATCATTTATAGTAGATATTTAATAATTCATAGTAGATACTTAATCATTTATAGTAGATACTTAATCATTTATAGTAGATATTTAATAATTCATAGTAGATACATAATCATTTATAGTAGATACTTAATAATTCATAGTAGATACTTAATCATTTATAGTAGATACTTAATCATTTATAGTAGATATTTAATAATTCATAGTAGATACTTAATCATTTATAGTAGATACTTAATCATTTATAGTAGATATTTAATAATTCATAGTAGATACATAATCATTTATAGTAGATACTTAATAATTCATAGTAGATACTTAATCATTTATAGTAGATACTTAATCATTTATAGTAGATACTTAATAATTCATAGTAGATACTTAATCATTTATAGTAGATACTCAATTTATTGTAGATACTTAATAATTCATAGTAGATACTTAATCATTTATAGTAGATACTCAATTTATAGTAGATACTTAATAATTCATAGTAGATACTGAATGATTCATAGTAGATATTTAATAATTCATAGTAGTTGCCGATAATGTGAAATTTGTATGATACCATTTATTTTATTTCATTTATAGTTTGTATATAATTTATATACTTTATATTTTAATGCTTTTTTCCTTAATTCTAATAAAGTAATGTGTTATTTTAATATATGAATACCTAAAATCACTTTGAGTAAAATCGCTTTCGTTTATATGTATATGATACATAAATAAAATTCTTTTCCATAACATTATTTTCCAGAAATGAATTTGAAAGAATATTTACATGCATATGAACTAATATCCTAACTAATATCATAACTAGCACCTCCAGTAGCTGTTTCTGCACGTTCCTCTGAACCCGTTCTACCCTCTCTCTTCAGGGTGAGCCGGGTGCTGAAGGTCCTCCAGGCAAAACTGGTCCAGTGGGACCCCAGGGACCTCCCGGTAAGCCAGGTCCTGAGGGTCTGAGAGGAATCCCTGGCCCTGTGGTGAGTGTCAGTACAGTCACAGCCCCGACATTGATTAAACCACCTAAAACTCACAAGCAGTGGCGCTGTGACAGAACCAGAACACACATTTTTTGTGGACTATTAATCATTTTGCCGCCTGCAGTAAATCAATAGCGGGCTGTAAGCGCTACAGAAGTGCCATAATGCCTGATATAATTGGATGGATTTTTCTCACAGGGTGAACAAGGACTTCCTGGAGCTTCTGGACAAGATGGCCCACCTGGACCCATGGTGAGAGAAGAGGGTTTTCACTTTCTGTCTCCTCCCTCGCTTCGATCTCTCTGACCTTTATCTGTTCTAGTGATGCACTGAAATGAAAAGTCTCGGCTGAAAACCAAACCGAAATTCAGGATGAATTGGGAAAGCAAAAGACAGAAAAATCAAGTGCTCATTTATTTACTTACTCATCCAGTTTTCAGTGCCATTCTTCACATTACAGGTTTCTGTAGCCACATTTACTTTCAGCCTATTAATGATCCATTAATAATCTGACTAGTAGCTTAATCGGAATAGAATACATCCATGAATACACTCAGTCGGAATAGTCTAGTCCGATTGAGGCCATTCAGAATAGAGTGTCTATCTGATTGAACGAGGTGTGGAATCCTGTAAATAATCCATTAATTAGAAGAATAATATCAGTGTAAACGCCTGTATCCGATTACATTCCCTATCGGAAAGTTTCAGTCCGTTCTGCATGTGCGTCGCGTCACATTGAGAGTTTATACCCAGCGACACGGCGGAGCAGAAACTGGTCTGCAGAGGAGACGAAGTTCATGCTCTGATCTTTAAAAGACGGCGGTGGGACGGACGTCCAGCTTATGCGTCTCAGAGCACGACGTCTTCATCTCGGCCTTCTTTAATAAGGACGTGTGAAGGACGTTTTCCTGAGTCTGATGTCATTTTAAAGCAGTTAAAAACACAATCACTGCTCACTGCTGCTCATCTCACTCTGACTGGACTCACGTGATGCTGGTTGTCATGGTAACGTCTACACTAAGTGTTACTTTACGCATGCACGTGATTTTGGATCTGATTACTTGTAGTGAGCCTGTAAATGGAGATTCTAATCAGATTGTTGAGTAGAGGGAGAACAAACACTGCAGTCTTAATCTGTAATAGGAATGTATTCAATTGGATCTTTTCATGCAAACACAGACAGTTTTTTTTATTATTTTCCACATTTTAGAATAAGAGTGAAGACGTACATTTTTAGCCTTATTTATTTGGCTTACAAATATTCACATTGTGTTTTTATTTGTAAGCAAATAGTGGTTTGGTGGTTGATTGTAGAGGTTTCTTTACAGTGGTGGTGGTAGGAACCAGGGGTCACAATGCCTACAACACAAATACAGCCCATTTATTTACCATCAAAACCACCAGTGAACCTACACAGGTCTTCTGGATGTTTATATGTATTTTCTTGTGTACAAATTTTGAAAAAGCACTTTTACTCGTCTCTAAATGCCTTTGTTTCGATCATGTTCTGGTCCGTTTTGCCACTATTTCTAATTCTACCATCCGTTTCAGTGGAAAGTGTTATACTTTGTCACATTGTTGTAAATCTGTTTAGTGCAGATGGTGTAACTTTTTTTACTCAACGTTTTCAGCAGTTTTGCTCCTTCAGATGAAAAAACAGTGAAAGCGTCACACATTTGGCCATTTGGGCGAAATTTTGGTGCATCTCTAATCTGTCCCCCTCTTTATCTCCTCTCCCCTGTTTCTCTCCAGTATGCTGTCACCCTCTCAGTCTCCTCTCTCTCTCTCTCTCTCTCTCTCTCTCTCTCTCGCCATTCCTCTATGCCTGTGTTGTGTGCAAATTGATTTCTCAGTGTTGGCTCTCCAATATTAGGGACCCCCTGGTCTGCCTGGCCTGAAAGGTGACCCCGGCTCGAAGGGTGAGAAGGTGAGTGAGATTCAATTTCCTTTGCCGCTCCTCCGTTAATGTGGTCCTCCCCAGCCCAGGCCTGCTTAACCTCCCACAGCGCCACTTTAAGCCTTTTAGCTCAGTGGGCTCAAGGCAAAACATGCATTTTACCACAAAAATGAAAAAGCTTTCAGCTGCTTTAGCTTATTTTCTCTGATATAATAATTCAGCTCCCAAAGTGAAATGCTAGTTCAGTAATTATCAGAATGAAACGTTCTTTTTGAATATGAGCAGTGCTGCTTTGATGTTTCCCTTCTTCAATCCAGTAGCAATGGCTTAACCTGAACTGTGTGCCCTTTACTCTGTAGTCTAGATGTTTTACTGAGAGCTGATTGGTTAGCATTACTGCTACTGAGAGCTGATTGGTTAGCATTACTGCTACTGAGAGCTGATTGGTTAGCACTACTGCTACTGAGAGCTGATTGGTTAGCATTACTGCTACTGAGAGCTGATTGGTTGGCATTACTGCTACTGAGAGCTGATTGGTTAGTGTTACTGCTACTGAGAGCTGATTGGTTAGCATTACTGCTACTCAGAGCTGATTGGTTAGAGTTACTGCTACTGAGAGCTGATTGGTTAGCATTACTGCTACTGAGAGCTGATTGGTTAGCATTACTGCTACTGAGAGCTGATTGGTTGGCATTACTGCTACTGAGAGCTGATTGGTTAGTGTTACTGCTACTGAGAGCTGATTGGTTAGCATTACTGCTACTGAGAGCTGATTGGTTAGAGTTACTGCTACTGAGAGCTGATTGGTTAGAGTTACTGCTACTCAGAGCTGATTGGTTAGCACTACTGCTACTCAGAGCTGATTGGTTAGTGTTACTGCTACTGAGAGCTGATTGGTTAGCGTTACTGCTACTGAGAGCTGATTGGTTGGCGTTACTGCTACTGAGAGCTGATTGGTTAGTGTTACTGCTACTGAGAGATGATTGGTTAGTGTTACTGCTACTGAGAGCTGAGTGGTTAGTGTTACTGCTACTGAGAGCTGATTGGTTAGCGTTACTGCTACTGAGAGATGATTGGTTAGTGTTACTGCTACTGAGAGCTGATTGGTTAGCATTATTGCTACTGAGAGCTGATTGGTTAGTGTTACTGCTACTGAGAGCTGATTGGTTAGTGTTACTGCTACTGAGAGCTGATTGGTTAGCGTTACTGCTACTGAGAGCTGATTGGTTAGTGTTACTGCTACTGAGAGCTGATTGGTTAGTGTTACTGATACTGAGAGATGATTGGTTAGTGTTACTGCTACTGAGAGCTGATTGGTTAGCATTATTGCTACTGAGAGCTGATTGGTTAGTGTTACTGCTACTGAGAGCTGATTGGTTAGTGTTACTGCTACTGAGAGCTGATTGGTTAGCGTTACTGCTACTGAGAGCTGATTGGTTAGTGTTACTGCTACTGAGAGCTGATTGGTTAGCGTTACTGCTACTGAGAGATGATTGGTTAGTGTTACTGCTACTGAGAGCTGATTGGTTAGTGTTACTGCTACTGAGAGCTGATTGGTTAGTGTTACTGCTACTGAGAGCTGATTGGTTAGTGTTACTGCTACTGAGAGCTGATTGGTTGACATTACTGCTACTGAGAGCTGATTGGTTGGCGTTACTGCTACTGAGAGCTGATTGGTTAGTGTTACTGCTACTGAGAGCTGATTGGTTGACATTACTGCTATTGAGTGCTGATTGGTTAGTGTTACTGCTACTGAGATCTGATTGGTTGGCATTGCTGCTACTGAGAGCTGATTGGTTAGTGTTACTGCTACTGAGAGCTGATTGGTTAGCACTACTGCTACTGAGAGCTGATTGGTTAGTGTTACTGCTACTGAGAGCTGATTGGTTGGCATTACTGCTACTGAGATCTGATTGGTTGGCATTGCTGCTACTGAGAGCTGATTGGTTAGCGTTACTGCTACTGAGAGCTGATTGGTTGGCATTGCTGCTACTGAGAGCTGATTAGTTAGTGTTACTCCTACTGAGATCTGATTGGTTGGCATTGCTGCTACTGCTGTACAGTAACAAAGCTGTTTAGGAAGTTTCTATAAAAAATATCAACCATGTTCAAATATGAGAATGGAAGTGACTAGAGAGTCGATTACTTTCCTCACTAATATTCCTGTCAGTTGCGCAGTGCAGGGAGACTGGAGCCCTCAATGCTTTAGTGCTGCTCTTCTTTATCGTTCTGCTGTCTGTGAGTCTGAGATGCTGGAACATTGCTTTTTAATGATCTCACTGTGCTGAGTGATGTTCATGTGTCTGTTTCTCAGGGTCATCCTGGTCTGATTGGTTTGATTGGACCTCCTGGTGAACAGGGAGAGAAAGGAGACCGTGGTCTGCCTGGACCGCAAGGCACTCCTGGACCTAAGGGTGATGGCGTAAGTGATAGTCTCTCTCTCTCTCTCTCTCTCTCTCTCTCTCTCTCTCTCTCTCTCTCTCTCTCTCTCTCTTTCTTTCTTTCTTTCTTTCTTTCTCTCTGCCAGTCTTTCATCTCTCTCCCTGCTTTCAATTGTCTCTTTCAATTGTCTCTCGTTTTCTGTCTCTCTTCTCCCATCACTGTCTCTGCTGTCTGTCACTCGCATTTTTTCTTTCTCTCTTTCCCCCCTTCTTTCTGACTTCTTTTTCTCTCTGTTCCTCTCTATTCATTCTAACCCTCCTACCCTCCTTCTCTCTCTGTTCTGTCTCTCACCCTCTCTCCCTTTCTTTCTCCCTGTCTTCTTCATCTCCCTCTATCTATAATACTAGTCTGTAACGAATAACAGTAAAATATGACCACTGTAGAATATAAATCTCTCTCTCTCTCTCTCTCTCTCTCTCTCTCTCTCTCTCTCTTTCGCTCTCTCTCTCTCGCTCTCTCTACCCCTTCCTCCACTCCACTGTCTTACAATCTGCATTAGTCTCCATTAGCTGTGCTGTAAGCTCCTCTGCAGCTGTACGGTCATCTGAAAGTTCTGAAAAAGTGAATTAACCACCCACTGAAATAATGACATCCTGCTTCATGTGTTTATGTTAACGGTGCGGTGGGTGGAGGAGGATAATGGCTGGTGCCGAGGACGACCGTCGTGATTATGCAACACCAAATATTCGCATCAAAAGTTAATGGCATAAACGTTCTCACAGAAGCCATGTTGTTTACTTTAAACCCCCTTAACGTCCACCTCTCTGGCTCTCCGCAAGCTGTAAAGCTCTGAAAAAAGCAGTTTCTCTACCAGGGGCGTTTCGGCGGGGGGCGCTGAGCTGACGCTCGGCGGAATTCAGATGAAGAAAGACTTCATCCATTTTTAAACAAACACTCCAAATCGAGTGAATATGCAATTAGCAGCTGCTGTAGCGCAGCCTTTGCCCGGTGATTTAAAGGAGTGTGAGAGATTAAAATCCATCCAGATCACAGGCCTAATGAAATGGCGATGATCTTTTAAGGGGTTAGAAAAAGTGTCTCTGCTTTATGAATTCCCCTAGACATACTCGAGGCTGGACACAGCAAAGAAATGAATGAGTAGGCCAAACCGCCTATTCCCAACAGCCATCACCCGACCTACTCCAGCACTTCTGCTCTACGATGATACAAAACCATAGTAATTAACTGGAATTCTGCATTCACTTAAACACTGCAGCACAATAAAGCATGTGTCCACTCACCTCAATTAAAGTTCAAATTAGACTGAGATGTTCAAAGCAACGTATGAAACTTACAAACTTAAAAACCTGAACCTAATTACCTGAGATTTAAGAACGCTGCCACAGTAGGCATGAAAAGTGTTTATGGTGCATTTATGACTTACCTATGACGACTTGATGCATTGAAGTAATGTTAGATGTTTGTCTTTACGTTTTTATAAAGCTCATGGCAGCTTTTGTAGTGAAAAAAAAAGCATATTAAGTACAGAATTTGCTGAAAAATGATGGCAATTTTTTTTTTTTTGTTTTGCTTTGGATCGGTAACAATGACACACTCCAGAGAATGGAATCTCACTTTTAAACACCCCCAGTTGCACCTTTTGCCCACAGCTGGAGCTTCAAATTCAAAAACTGGAGCGCTGATAACAAACCAGAGGCTTGTGTCAATGACAGATGGGAACAGTTGCCGTTCAGTGATTGGACAGTGTAATGGCAATGACAGCACATTCGGAAAACAAATCAAATTTCATTATTTCAAAAAAGACGACTTAATAAATATTCTTTACTCATTTGATTGGGTAGGCCAGTGATCACTCCTGATCAATCACTTTTTTTCTGTTTACCACAACGTACAATATAGTGGGTTTAGTGGGGCACATTGATTGGTGGGTAGGCATGTATAGGCCAATAATCTGTGTTATGGCATCGTAATCTTTCCCACCCCCATCACATCTGTGAAAAGATATTTTTGGGCTGCACATTGGTCCTAACTGTCGGAAAGGTTGGGAACCCTTGGATCGATAAATCCACCAGGTGTGAGCAGCACTGGACTAGTCGAGAACGGTGTCCGAGTTTAGTAATAAAATACACCAGCAGAAAAAAAATAGTGAACAGGCAGGAGGAGAAACCAGAAAGTACTTTTTCCCCTAAGTGCAAAAGCCCAAAGTTGGTTATTTGTGTTATTATCCTGCATATTTCCACTGTATGCTGACTGCGCTGAAATGTATCCTCAGCCATGCAGGTTTCCAGAACTGTCTGCTCGAACAGTAAAGGCCACTTGACTAACAATCACATAATAAACTAATAGCTGTTATTTTTTGCACAGCGTGAACCAAAGTGTTGCACTGGTTGGCAAACGGTCCACCTGGCCCAAAGATGACCATGCATGTGGCCCAACGACTCTAGGAGAAAGGTCTCAAAGGAGACAGACACAAACACTCTGAGTGGATCACAGACGAGACATTAGGTTTGTTATGGCTCCCAGTCGTAATTCTCTCCCCCCTGTTCTTGTCTCTGTAGGGTATAGCTGGAGCTGCTGGACCCATCGGCCCACCTGGACCTCCTGGACTGCCTGTAAGTCACTAATCCCCACCTCTCTCTTACACTTTGTGTCATTTACTGAATTCTGAATTTACTGAATTCCTCTGTTGTTTCCTCATTAGGGTCCACAAGGGCCAAAGGGAGCCAAAGGGTCGTCAGTAAGTAAAACCATAATTCTGAATATTAACAGTTTTAAAATTCACATCTTGAGTTGAGACTGACGTTTCTTCGTTGTGTTTCTCCAGGGTCCTGCAGGTCAGAAGGGAGACACAGGCGTGGTCGGACCCCCTGGACCTCCCGTGAGTTTCATTGTGTTTAGTTTTACTGCGTGTCGAATGTTTTAGGACAGCCAGCTCTTCATAACGGTGAAAGCAAATGATCATCTTTTCAAGTTTTTGCAGCAGCTGATAATATTAAAGACGAATGAGATTTTAATGAGTGCTATCTAGATAGACAGACAGATAGATAGATAGATAGATAGATAGATAGATAGATAGATAGATAGATAGATAGATAGATAGACAGACATATAGATAGATAGATAGATAGATAGATAGATAGATAGATAGACAGACATATAGATAGATAGATAGATAGATAGATAGATAGATAGACAGACAGACAGACAGATAGATAGATAGACAGACATATAGATAGATAGATAGATAGATAGATAGACAGACAGACAGACAGATAGATAGATAGACAGACATATAGATAGATAGACAGACAGACAGACAGACAGATAGACAGACAGACAGACAGACAGATAGATAGATAGATAGACAGACATATAGATAGATAGATAGATAGATAGATAGATAGATAGACAGACAGACAGACAGATAGATAGATAGACAGACAGACAGACAGATAGATAGATAGATAGACAGACATATAGATAGATAGATAGATAGATAGATAGATAGACAGACAGACAGACAGATAGATAGATAGACAGACATATAGATAGATAGATAGATAGATAGATAGACAGACAGACAGACAGATAGATAGATAGACAGACATATAGATAGATAGACAGACAGACAGACAGACAGATAGACAGACAGACAGACAGACAGATAGATAGATAGATAGACAGACAGACAGACAGATAGATAGATAGACAGACAGACAGACAGACAGATAGATAGACAGACAGACAGACAGACAGATAGATAGACAGACAGACAGATAGATAGATAGATAGACAGACATATAGATAGATAGATAGATAGATAGACAGACATATAGATTATATATAGAAAGACAAATAGACATATAGAAAAAAGGTTTGAAGAGACTTGGCATGATGTAAAAGTTCTTTACCAATTTAAGGATTCCTAGAACATTTACAACGTGAGGAGGTCCTACATGCTCCCCCATCTCATTTACAAAGAACAAACAAAGAACACTGAAAGGATGGTTGAAGTAACCACAAGCAACTTCTATGGTGTTTTGCAAAGAACCCTTTGTTTTTAAGCATGTACAGTCTTTTATGACTTCAACAAAGATTCGAGAGCATTGTGAATGATCATAGAGATCTGTGGAATTGGCTGTATGAATCCAACCAGAGTGACGTCTCAGTAGATCATCATTTAATGACAGTGTTTATTTAATTCATTAGAGAAAATGTGACCCACAACTGAGAGCCAAAGCTGTAGCGTGATAGTCTATCATCTGTATCACCGCCTGCAGGGTCCTCCGGGTGAGATCGTCCAGCCGCTGCCCATCCAGTCGCCCAAAAAGACCCGGCGCTCCAGCGACATGCAGGCCGATGAGGCCACCATCATGGATTACGGCGAGGGCATGGAGGACATCTTCAGCTCCCTCAACAACCTCAAACAGGACATTGAGCGCATGAAGTACCCAATGGGCACTCAGAACAACCCGGCCAGGACCTGCAAGGACCTCCAGCTGTGCCATCCTGAGTTCCCCGACGGTGAGTGAGGCTGCTCTGAGATCGTAACAGTGAATTCATCTTAAATCTATTCAAAATGTCTAATATTTCACGTTTTGAGATTGTTGTAAAAATGTTGTGATTAATTCCCTTTGTTTTCTCTTACATTGTCATGTTTTTTGCTTGTTGTAAATATTTTTGTCTATTGAAAGTGTCTTATTACATTCCACTGACACTCAAATAATCAGGCACTATATTTAAAAAAAAATATTTTGCATTATTTCTTGAAAAAAGAAAATGTATTTGCATTATTTCTTGAAAAAAATAGATGCATTATCATGGACGAAAGCAAAATTATCATCATCATTTTTTTTTTATTTTAGTAATATTAATAATTTAAACTATATTTAAGATGATTTGCCAAGACATCATTTGCAGTGTGAGTTCAGGAGCTGGATTCACAAAATCTGTTCTAAATTTAGAACTTCCAAAGTCAAATTTACAGGTTCCCTCTTGTACCATAAACACCGTCAGTAAAGCCAAGACATGTTTGGTGTCCGAGATTTACTTACGTTTTTTGTACTGGAGCTGCGAGGCTACGTAACGGAACCTTATACGCCACCAGTTAGGCTGATACCAACTACATGTCTCAGTCATCACACACTTACCTCAGTCCGTGGGGAGCTGTTCAGTAATCTCTGATAGACTAGCCCTAAACATGGTCTATAAATATGGACTGAAGTACAGACATAATTCAGACTGCGCTTGATGTTTTTCGATGCAGTGCATTTCATGCATTTTCATAGATAAGTGTGTCGTACTGAGTCGGGGGTGGTTCTCTCTGCAGGCTGCAGTGGGAGCTAACCCCTGCCTGCCAAATCATGGCTTACAAAATGCCAGCTCCTGTACTGACCTTTCAGAGCTGCTGGGCTTTTTCATTCTTAGAGATGTTATTATTACTTTTTATATGGAGGCTCAAGTCTGTCTAGCTTTATCTGTTCTGTGAGCAAAGCAGTATGTATTAACCTCTTACACTCAGAGGGTCTGTATGTGGATCCACATTTCAATTCATACACTTAGTTCCATAGTATTTGCTGAATAATTTATAGTATACTGAATAATTTAAAGTAGATACTGAGTAATTCAAAGTAGATACTAAATACTTCAAAGCAGACACTGAATAATCCGTAGTATATAGTGAAAAAATGACAAAAAATTACTTACTAAATAATTTATAGTAGATACTGAATAATTTATAGTAGATACTGAATAACTCACAGTAGATACTGAAGGATTCATAGTAGATGTTGAATAAGTCATAGTAGATGTTGAATAAGTCATAGTAGACACTGAAAAATGCATAGTAGGCACAGGATAATATATAGTAGTTACTAAATAACATTTACTGAATAATTCATAGTAGATACTGAATCATTCATAGTAGATATTGAGTAATTCATAGTAGATACTGAATAATTTATGGTAGATACTGAATAATTCATAGGAGATACTGAATAACTCAGTAGATACTGAATAATTCATACTAGATACTGAATAATGTATGTAGTGAATAATTCATAGTAGGCACATGATAATATGTACTAGTTACTCAATGACATATTTACTGAATAATTAATAGTAGATGCTGAAAAATTCATAGTAGATACTGAATAGTGTATATACTGAATAATTCATAGTAGGTGCTGAAAAATTCATAGTAGATACTGAATAGTGTATATACTGAATAATTCATAGTAGACAACGAATAATTTATTGTAACTACTGAGTAATTCATAGTAGATGCTCAATTAGAAGTCTTAATCTTAATAACAGTAATAATCCTGAAGTTTAAAGGGGTTAACTGAGGATTATAAAGGTGATTCTAATTTAATAAGTGAACATTGACACGCATGTAATCATTGGTACTGTATGTTCGGTCACGTTCGGTGTCTGATTGATGGATTTTTCTTCCTGCAGGTGAATATTACATTGATCCTAACCAGGGATGCTCTGGCGATTCCTTCAAAGTGTACTGCAACTTTACAGCAGGCGGTGAGACCTGCATCCACCCTGATAGGAAGTCCAGCGGAGTGAGTATTGCTCCCACAGCCACAGTGGGGACCCGAGATATAGCCTTATTAACCTCAGAGCTTAATGGGCCCATTTTAGGGTTCTTTAACTCCAGTCCTGGAGGGCCACAGCACAGTTTAGTGCTTCCCTGTTCCAGCACCTAGGACGCCACTGTTACCAGCAGCAATAAAAGCGATAATTGAAATATTGAAATATTGTTGAAACTGCAAATTCAGAAAAAAATGTCATATGTTTATTATGTAACTAACATTGTAATTAATTATGTTATTACACGTGAATAGTGTAGCAAAATAACATTGAAATGACATGACTACGGTGGAAGCAATGTAAATGGAGTTTATGTTTTACACCAAAGTAGATGAGGAAAGGTCGTTGTTGCAATGTGCATCTCTTTACACATATAACTATATAATTATTATGTAATTACATAATAATACAATGTAATAACAGTAATTACTGTATATTTCTAAGCGTTATCAGCTTGAATCAGCTGTTTTAGAGCATCGAACTTTGAACTTACTACTCTTGTGCAAATAAGAGAGGTTCCATAGAAGAACCCACTTTAGGTTCCCTACAGAACCTGTTAAAAGATTCTTTGAAGAGCCATTTTTGTAGATGAGATGTGCACGGGCGAGGAACCATGGAATATCATGAAAGATCTTATGCGAAGGTTCTTGAAACCTTTCAAAGGTTCTTCACGCTTGCATATCTCTTTTTCAGACATGCCTCTCTGGCGAACCAAACGTGTTTCTTCTGTTACATCGAGCAAAAATGTTTTGTGTAGTTTCACAAGATTTGGGTTTGAGACCTGGGATATTGGTGTTCAGGAGGGGAAGCTTTTCATTCTGTGCGAATCAAATCAGTTGGAACAAACCTTTGTGTCTCAAAGTTTATAGGTTTTTTTTAAACATGCCAGCTGCCCTTTATATTGTGTGCAACATCCATGACAAATGGACCAGTTGAAATCCTCCAAAATGACTTGGAATAAAATCTTTTTACGTTGATTTGATCCGACGTTTTGTTTCTGACGGTGACAAAAGAAACATTGGTTTTTCACTGTGGTTTATTGTTACTTATCCCTTATTATTACTGCGCTCCTTCAGGTGCAGATGTCCTCCTGGTATAAAGAGGTGCCTGGGTCGTGGTACAGTTCATTTACACACGGCCAGCTAGTAAGTGCACTCTTCTTCCTCTTCCGTTTCATCTCTCTTCTCTGCGTCTCGCGTGGCCGTCTCTTCCCTTTCTCCCCGAGCTGAAAGGATTGTAAAGGCTCGTCCTCTCCGTCCTCTCAGTGACAGAAATAGACAGTAATAGCAGCGCCGCTTTTCAGATGCTTTTTAAGATGCTTTGACCCGAGGTCCTGGAGCACAAAGCCCCCGCACGCCCCCACACGCAGCACACATACCGCATCCATATTTAATGCGGTCAGAAGAGTGACGGAGGGACGGCATCGTCTCAGAGAAAAACATATTCTGGCTATTTGCTCCACATCACCTGACAGTCTTCACAATACGGCTGCAACTAAGGCTGGTCTGCACGGTGAAACCTACACGCAACTTTAGCTGCTTGAAACTAAATTGCATTGGAGTTGCATAATGTAAAGCATCTGAACGTTGTAAACAACCAAAACTGGCAATAATGCCTCATGTATCATGTCATTTATTACAGTCTGTCAGAGTGACTGTGTGGATCATATGAACATTATAGAGCTTTTTAAATGAAACAGTCGAAGCCGTATCGCCCCCTACGCTTCCTGTAGTGTATTACAGTCTGTCAGAGCGACTGTGTGGATCATATGAACATTATAGAGCTTTTTAAATGAAACAGTAGAAGCCGTATCGCCCCCTACGCTTCCTGTAGTGTATTACAGTCTGTCAGAGCGACTGTGTGGAACATATGAACATTATAGAGCTTTTTAAATGAAACAGTAGAAGCCGTATCGCCCCCTATGCTTCCTGTAGTGTATTACAGTCTGTCAGAGCGACTGTGTGGATCATATGAACATTATAGAGCTTTTTAAATGAAACAGTAGAAGCCGTATCGCCCCCTACGCTTCCTGTAGTGTATTACAGTCTGTCAGAGCGACTGTGTGGATCATATGAACATTATAGAGCTTTTTAAATGAAACAGTAGAAGCCGTATCGCCCCCTACGCTTCCTGTAGTGTATTACAGTCTGTCAGAGCGACTGTGTGGATCATATGAACATTATAGAGCTTTTTAAATGAAACAGTAGAAGCTATATCGCCCCCTACGCTTCCTGTAGTGTATTACAGTCTGTCAGAGCGACTGTGTGGATCATATGAACATTATAGAGCTTTTTAAATGAAACAGTAGAAGCCGTATCGCCCCCTACGCTTCCTGTAGTGTATTACAGTCTGTCAGAGCGACTGTGTGGATCATATATAAATTATGTCGCTTATGAGTTATTAAGAGAGGAATTCTAGGTCACAGCCATTAATCTTTTAGTGATTTAAATTTTTTTGCTAATTTGTATGATATGAAAAGCGTTTTAACCTCTGCAAGAACAGTAACAATAAAATAGTCCAACTCTAATATTCCTATCACTGTTAGACTTCATGAACTGTCTGTAAAGCACTTTGAGCTGCCGCAGGTATGCAGTATAAATAGTGCTGTACGTCAGGGTTGTCTCTGGCGGTGACATGGCAACCTCAGACTCACCTTTAGCTGCTCACCTTTTCTTCTTGAATGTGAGATCTTCAAAAGCTGTGTGCAGATGGAATGCACCAGGACCAGTGTTAAAACTGTTTGAATATTGTGCGTTTTTCTGAGGTTTATTCATGCAATATTCACTGTATAGAAGCCCTTAAGAGCGATGAGTTCTGCCGTCACGTGTCTGTGTTTCTCTGCTGCTAATCTCTCCTCTCTTTCTGCTTTGTTTTCTGCTGTAACCAGTTGTCTTATGTGGATGCTGAGGGTAACTCAATAAACCCAGTGCAGATGACGTTCCTCAGACTACTGACAGCCTCGGCGAGGCAAAACTTCACCTACAGCTGCCACCAGTCTGTGGGCTGGCAGGATGCCACAACAGACAGCTACCACAAAGCCCTGCGCTTCCTGGGATCCAACGATGAGGAGATGTCCTACGACAACAGCCCCTACATCAAAGCCCTCGTAGACTCCTGCGCAGTAAGACCACCTCTACACAACACTATTAACAGCTATGTGTGTGTGTGTGTGTGTGTGTATATATACACAGTACATTTAGATAGAACATTTTTTTTTAAATCCTTACAATATCATTATATAGATGTACAGAAATGTAATGTGAAGAATTTTGTGTGATTGTCCAGTCATCTTAAAATGTTCACACAATGCAAAGGAGAACAAATACCATTTCTAAACAGCTTAAAAGAGGAAAATAACAACAGTGGTGATACAAAATATTAGTTGTCCACTTCATTAGAAACACCTACTTTGTGCTTCCACTCACTGGCCACTTTATTAGAAACACCTACTTTGTGCTTCCACTCACTGGCCACTTCATTAGAAACACCTACTTTGTGTGTCCACTCACTGGCCACTTTATTAGAAACACCTACTTTGTTCTTCCACTGACTGGCCACTTTATTAGAAACACCTCCCTTGTGCTTCCACTCACTGGCCACTTCATTAGAAACACCTACTTTGTGTGTCCACTCACTGGCCACTTTATTAGAAACACCCACCTTGTGCTTCCACTCACTGGCCACTTTATTAGAAACACCTACTTTGTTCTACCACTCACTGGCCACTTTATTAGAAACACCTACCTTGTCCTTCCACTCACTGGCCACTTTATTAGAAACACCTCCCTTGTGCTTCCACTCACTGGCCACTTTATTAGAAACACCTCCCTTGTGCTTCTACTCACTGGCCACTTTATTAGAAACACCTACTTTGTTCTTCCACTGACTGGCCACTTTATTAGAAACACCTACTTCGTGCGTCCACTCATTGGCCACTTTATTAGAAACACCTCCCTTGTGCTTCCACTGACTGGCCACTTTATTAGAAACACCTACCTTGTGCTTCTACTCACTGGCCACTTTATTAGAAACACCTCCCTTGTGCTTCCACTCACTGGCCACTTTATTAGAAACACCTACCTTGTGCTTCTACTCACTGGCCACTTTATTAGAAACACCTCCCTTGTGCTTCCACTCACTGGCCACTTTATTAGATGTCAGTAGTTTGCATTATTTCTCAAAACAAACAAAAGGATCAGATGATTCATGAGGTAAAATGACTAAGACTCTTACCTCATAATGGAAAATATTCAATATTTTGACAAGGTTTTACATTTTTATGTTTCGCTGAGATCAGTAGTTTTAAATAACCGTGTCTTTCTCACAGCACATAATTATCTGCTGAAAGAAGTGAGAATCCAGAATGATGCAGTATGAATTATAAACACAGCGCAGCCGCATTAGAATATTGCTCCAGTATTGGTGTAAATGATGCAATATCCACATGGTTTTGATATTGGGTTCTGCTGTGAATGGGATCTGACGGTGCCGTCTGTGTTTCTGTTGCTTTTTTCCCTTTCCGCAGACGAGAAAGGGCCACGGAAAGACTGTGATCGAGATAAACACGCCCAAAATCGATCAGGTTCCCGTCGTAGACGTCATGCTGAGCGACTTCGGGGATCCTAACCAGAAGTTTGGATTCGAAGTCGGTCCGGCCTGCTTCCTTGGCTAAATTAAGATAAAAACAACGAAAGAATGACACCAAGAAAAAGAAAAACTTGACAGGGAAGGACGGGTCAGCACAAGAGACTTTTTTTTTTTCCAAGACTATTTTTGTTATTTTTATTTTTATTTTTTATTTTTTGGTACCACCAAACCATCCGGCCTCCGTTTGTCGCCACATGCAAGTGCAAGTTTTGAACAGGAGAGACGAGACGGCATCGTCGTGTTTGCGTACATCACCCGGGAGAACCCGCCTCGTCCTCGGAGGGACGAGCAAGACACGCGAGCTGTTTACGGAGGGAAGAAAGTGAAGGAAGATGAAAAGGAGTGGCAGAGCGGAGAGCTGGAGCGCGGGGGGGGAGTCGGCGGAGAGAAAGAGAGCGAGAGAGAAAGAGAGTGACCCCCCCCCCGCCAAACGGAGTCTATCGGTGCTGTGCAACAAATCAAAAAAAAGATATACAGAAAAGACAACAATGGTGCTTGATCAAAATACAAATAATAATGATAATGAATAAATAAATATGAGGTGCTAAGAGAAAAAGAAGGTGTATTTTGATAAAACTGTAATTATTATTTTGTACATTACTGTTCTTTCTGATTCCACTTTTCAAAACTTGCATGTGTATCAGGCTCCTAGCAGAGAAAACCAGACAGACAGACAAACAGAACATCTCTAAATTAAAGAACCGAGTAAATAAAGAGATAATATTTTGTGATAAATACTGTGTACCTATTGTTAAGCGAAATAAAAGCGAGCATTCAAACGATTCCATATTTCCTAGTTATAATGGATGTCCTTTTGTATATACTGACCGCCCAGTGAAAACATAACACCTCGGCCAGGAAAGAGGCGCCAGCGCGGCGCAGAGCGGCGCAGAGCGACGGCTTTCACTAACGCCGCTCGCCGTGCTTGTTGTTCCAGAGCGATCGTGCCGTTCGTCCAACTTCTATTTAAGTTTGAACTTTTATTTTATTTTCCTCCTCTTCGTTTTTGTTTGTTTTTCCTTCGGTCATATACCTCATCCTTTCTTAATATCCATAGAGAAGAGAGGCCGGCGTGCCCTGTATATACCTTGGTTACACAGTTAAGTTTATATATTTTGGGTGGGGAATTTTTTATGAGAATTTAAAATAAAAAAGAAAGAAAGAAAGAAATAACGGCCCCTTCTGTTCCAAAAAGGTCTTCTGTGAAAATGATATATGCAATGATATGCTCTTTTTCAGTGACCCCTCTTTTTTGTAACTAAAATGAGAAAATTGTTTGTGCTTTTTATGGTTCATCTAAATATTAAAAAACTGGATTCCAAAACGACTGTGAAACTGATCTGTGTGCTGTCAGTCATTTGTCCTTGTCCAAGGCAGAGACCACTCTTTACCTTCATCACAGCCTCCAGGATGTTTTTCCACACCTCCGAAGTTCAGTCTTAGAAGCTGGTTGATGATTTTCTGAAGTAATCGAACCCATTCCGTGGTGTTGAGGTCTGGACTCCGGGGTGGTCTTTGTTTGGTGTGTCCGTCTCCTTTTCTCAGTGAGGCTTACTGGAATCTGAAAGAAAGCAGATGCACTGAGAAATCTGATTACTGAGCCAAAATCCAGCCTCCTTATCCGATTACTAGATCAGAGAATGGTGTACATGACCATGAATAATCGTACAACTGCAGAAATCTGACTGATCGGATTATCGAATGCAGGTAAACACTCATTTTCTGAAGTTATCAAACCCATTCAGTGGTGCTGAGGTCTGGACTCTGGGGTGGTCAGTCCATCGTCCAGCTTCTTTGTTTGATGTGTCCGTCTCCTTTTCTCAGTGAGGTTCTTCTTGATCAGCTACACGTCCTTTCAGACCCACAGCGCTGAGTGGTCTTCTCACAGTGGAAGGATGGACAGAAACACCTGTGGATGTTCTCAGATCTGAAGCAGCTTGATCTTCTCCTCTCTCTCAGAGACGAAAGCTTTCAGTGCTGTTTATCTGATGGGGGCAGTTTTGGTGTCAACCAGCTCTTCCAGGTGGTTGTTAGGAGCCACATTTTCTCTGTAGCTGTCAATCAGTTTTTTGGCAGTGGATTAAACCTAATCTCCGAAGAAATATCACCTTCAGTCATTTTAGATGAATCTGAGGGCAGTTAAGGTGAGCTTGAGGAGCTGCTTTTGTGAATGTTAGTGTCTGTTTGACTAGGATCATAATGTCTGTCTCCTTTGGGAGCAGCTGTTGTTGGGAGGACTCAACAAAAAAAAGTAAAAAGTACCGAATGGAGAAATTAATACGAATAGATTTGATGTAATACTTTAGAGGCTTTGGTCAATGTTCTGATGATGATATGGTCCTGGCTTTTTTCTGAAACTGAGTAACTTGTACTTAATCACCATTTTCACTGGAAATTAAATAAATGCACAATGGTCTCTGGCTTTTGCACAGACCTGTACATATGTCCAAAACTTTCCAGACCTTCTTAACCACTACAGTTAATTCAGCTAATTTTAAAGTGGTGGTGATGGGAACCAGGGGTCATCATTTCTACAACACAAATATAGACAAATATATTTATGATCCAAAACCACCAGTGAACCTACACAAGTCTTCTGAGTTTTATATGGGATGTTGATGATGGTAAAATAGTTATAAATCAGAAAATTAGATAAGTTTTCTTTGGGGACTATTTTGCCTCAAAACACCCTGCACGTATCCCTCCAAAATGAAAAGTTTAAAAAATGCATCTTAGGACAAAATCTTAAAAATATCATAAAACAGTGTCTCAGTCCTCAGGCAGTGAATTCATAACCATTTCCTGTAATAGCTTTCTGTGAGGGACATCTGGTTCCTACCACCATCACTGTGAAAAGTCCTGATTCTGTGAGTTTCTCTATAACAGAGCGTTTCATACCAAACCACTCTGAGTGACTCTGATTACATCTCAACCATTTAATTCTGATTAAGTGAATTTAGCAACTTTAAGGTGCACCTCAGTAGATTTTGCTGATACAAGTGTTCAATCGACTGAAACAGATTGAATAATCATGGAAAAGTATTGACCAGTAGAAGTGGGCACTCTGGTGCAGCCACACATAGTCAATGTGCCCAGCACTGGGCTGTGGGGCGGTGGAACTGTGTTCTCTGGAGTGCTGGAGCTCCATCCAGTACCTTTAGGATGAGCTGGAGTGATCCAGAACTGACCATCCAACATCAGTACCTGACCTCGCTGATGCTCCAAATGCAGTCAAATCTTCATACCAGAGTAGCAGCTGATGCTGCAGCAAAAGGGGCAAACTCCCTATTCATACTTGTGAAACGCTGGATAAGCTTGTATCTTCAAACTCCTGGACATATAATGTATCTTTATGAGCGCAGCTGCTTTTTCCTTTCAGAGTCCCTGGTGGGCCCAATAGTGCCTGAGGTCTATGATCAGAATCAGAATCAGAATCAGAATCCTTTGTTGATCCCAAAGGGAAATTGCAGTTGTTACAGTTGCAACAATTTATGTAAAAGAATAAACACTTTAATAATTTAGAACAAAGATAAAGAGAAATTTGCAATATGTACACAAGATTTAAGTTCTTATGAATACAGTAAAGTGGCGGTGACTGTGATAGTAAATATTAAACATCCAGTATAAAGTATAAGTATTGAGTTTTGCACAGATGAACCAAACTTAGTGAATCACACACTGAGGGAGGAGTTATAGAGTTTGATGGCCACAGGTAAGAATGACCTCCTGTGGCGCTCTGTGGTCATTTCGGTAGAATGAGTCTTGCACTGAATGAGCTCCTGTGTCTCATCACCGTGTCGTAGAGTGGGTGGGAGCCATTGTCCATAATGGCCTGCAGCTTAGACAGCGTTCTCCTCTCTGACACGGCCGTCAGCAAGTCCAGCTCCACACCCACAACATCACCAGCCTTGTGGATCAGTTTGCTGAGTCTGTTGGCATCTGCCACCCTCAGCCTGCTTCCCCAGCATGCAACAGCATAGAGGATAGCACTCGCCACCACAGACTCATAGAAGATCCTGAGCATAGTCCGGCAGATGGAGACGACTTTGGCCCTTCCTGTAGAGGGCGTCAGTGTTCTTAGCCCAGTCCAGTTTATTGTCAGAATACACACCCAGATATTTGTAATCCTCCACAGTGTCCACACTGAGACCCCTGATGGACAAAGGGGTCACCGGTGCCTTGTCCCTCCTCAGGTCCACCACCAGTTCCTTTGTCTTTGTCACACTGAGCTGCAGGTGGTTCCGCTCGCACCATGCGACAAAGTCCTTCACCGTCGCCCTGTACTCATCCTCTTCACCCTTGCTGATACATCCAACTATTGCAGAGTCATCAGAAAACTTCTGAAGGTGGCAAGTCTCTGTGCAGTAGCTGAAGTCCATGGTGTAGAGAGTGAAGAGGAAGGGAGAGAGGACAGTTCCTTGTGGAACTCCAATGTTGCTGACCACTCTGTCTGACACACAGTGCTGCAGGTGTACATACTATGGCCTGCCAGTCAGGTACTCAGTAATCCAGAACATGAGGGGGGCATCTACTTGCATCACTGTGAGCTTATCACCCAGAAGAGCAGGCCAGACGGTGTTAAATGTGCTGGAGAAGTCAAAGAACATGACCCTCACACTGCTGGCTGGCTTATGCAGGTGAGCGTATACTTGGTTGAGCAGGTAGATGATGGCGTCTTCAACTCCCAGGCGGGGCTGATAGGCAAACTGGAGGGGGTAAAGGAAAGGCTGGACTATGGGTCGGAGCTGATCGAAGATGAGCTTCTACATGGTCTTCATGACATAGGACATCAGTGCCACTGGCCTTTAGTCCTTAGCATCACTGGGTCGCTGTGTCTTTGGAACAGGAACAAGGTAGGATGTCTTCCACATCATTTGGACCCTCTGGAGATTCAGGCTCATGTTGAAGACGTGTTGAAGTACTCCACAAAGCTGGGAGGCACAGGCTTTAAGCACCCGGGGGGGACCCCATCAGGGCCTGCAGCCTTGTTTGTGTCTCTTCAGTTTTCTTCTCACCTGGTCCACAGTGAGACTCACCTTAGAGGTTACAGGGGTGGAGGTGTGAGATGGGCTGTCACAGGAGGGAGGCAGGCTATCAGGAGGGGGAGGGGGTGAGTGGAATGGGCTGCTGAGGACCAGCAGCAGATGAGTCAGGATGGGGGAGGACAGAGTCTGCAGTGTCAAATCTGTTAAAGATCAGATTTAGCTTGTTGGCCCCGTCCACGCTGCCCTCTACTCCGTTGTTACTGGACCTGAAGCTGGTGATAGTCCTTTTTCCATTCCAAACCTCCCTCATGTTGTTCTGCTGGAGTTTCCACTCCAGCTTCCTCCTATATTTGTTCTTCACCTCCTTGATGGCTGTCTTCAGTTCCCTCTGGATCGTTCTCACCTCCACTCTGTCTCCAGCTCTGAAGGCCCTCTTCTTCTTGTTGAGGAGAGCTTTGATGTCCTTTATTAACCACGGCTTGTAGTTTGGGTAACATTTAACAGTCCTGGTTGTTACAGTGGAGTCCACACAGAAGTTAATGTAGTCTGTGATACACTCTGTGAGCCCGTCGATGTCCTCTCCGTGCGGCTCACAGAGTGCCGGCCAATCAGTAGCCTCAAAGCAATCCTGCAGTGCCTCGTAATTCTCCTTAGACCATCTACTCACTGTCCACGTGGTCACAAGCTGACTCTTCACCAGTGGCACATAACAGGGACTGAGGTTCACCAAGTTATGGTCTGACCTACCCAGAGGGGGGAGGGGGGAGCAACTGTATACATCCTTAATATTAGCGTACAGCAGGTCCAATGTTCTTTCCTCTGTGGTGGGACAGTCCACATACTGAGTGAATTTTGGTAGTGCCTTGGCCATAGTGATGTGGTTAAAGTCACCCAATATGGCGATGAATAAATGACATCACATGCTGACGTTGGGTTGGCAGAGGGGGGGCATAAACAGTCACGATAATAGCGAGTGAGTCCTCACATGGTAAATAATAAGGCCTGAGTCCAACAGCCAACAGCTCAATGTCCGGGCAACAGGCACGTTCCTTGATAGTAATGTGACCAGGGTTACACCAGCAGTTATTGACCTCCTCCTTTGCACTTACCGCTCTCGGTGCAGCCCCAATCGGCCCGAACAGTCTGGAAGCCATCGATGGAAACAGTGTCATTCGGGATGTCCTGGTGAAGCCATGTCTCCGAAAAGCACATTAAACTACACTCCCGGTATTCCCTCTGGCTCCTGGCTAGTGCTGTTAGCTCATCCATCTTATTAGCCAGTGACCTCACGTTCCAAAATCTGACAGTCTTTTCACAAACACATTCTCCTCTGCTGAAGCTACACAACAGTCACGGTCATCAGGCTCACTGTGAGTAACTTCACCAAACACTGTTTATTCCCAGTAAACTCAAAGCAAGAATGAAACAAGAATGAAACATATGTATATATATATATATATATATATATATATATAGAGAGAGAGAGAGAGAGAGATAATATAGTGGACATTCGACTTTATTTAGGCTATTCATTAATTTGCGGGAACAATATGCATGCTTCATCCCGCTCCCGCCTACAGTAGGCTGGTATCCCCACCCACTACCAAGCACTACACTGAAATTAGTCCTGCGCTGCAAGATAATGTGGCGGGTCTCTCCGAACATCTGTAAAGAGTAAAGTGTTAAATCGGGCAGATTATACAGACAGTACAGCACTGGCGTGTGCTAAGAGAAGCACGCTCTGGTGTTGACTTCTGTCTGGTCCGGTGTGGACCATTGTAAAAAAGTGTTCTGAGAATTGAGCTTTTTGCTCAGTGGTTTGGTGCGGACCTGATTAAGTGGTCACACCTGCAAAAGTTTGATAGACCCACATCAAACACTGTAGATGTTAAGTTTAGCAATGTAGCAGCCAGAAACATTCAGACTGAACTTTAATAAATTCACACAGTGTAACATGAACTATGATTGAGTGCATTCGCTTGTGTGTCGCAATCAAATCATTTTTACTGGATCAGTGAGCTGCAGCTCATCTCCCTGAGGGAGAGGGAAACGTCCCAAACAGCAGTGAAATTGAGACTTTGATTGGTTTTGCCAATAAGTTTAACTCTCACTCTCTGTGTTTGTGTCTGTTGGTCAGCGCTTTCATTGCCTTTCCATGTAAAAGTCCTGAACTCAAAAAGTGTCAAATGCGCATTCGCGCCCATAGTTCTGGCGGCCCTGATGTAGCAAGAGACCAACATAAACCTGTGCAGGAAATAAATGTAGGCTTGTACTTTGGATTTGATTGGAGAGTAAAAATAAGCAGATGTTCTAAAATTACCATGGAGACAGACTCTGACGGTCAGCAGAAATGAATATAAAATTCATCAGATCTTGTATATTATATGTTGAAACCCTAAGCGATTCTGTTTTCCTTGTCAGCATAAATAAGATGAAGCAACTCAAACTTGATTATTTTATTTTAGTCCAAAAGCCAAAAGTGAGAAAGCGAAGTGAGGAGGAGAAAGGAGGTTGTTTGAAGACGTACATGTGCATGCTGGTGAAGCAGAGGTTGTTCAGGTTTGGGGATAGGGGGGATGGGGGGGCGGTAGTAGAGGAAAAACAGGCAAAGGTATAATTGGTTGGTTGGTATAAGTTTTTTTCCACAATTGGAACACAGTGAGGCCACCAAACATCAGACGGCACTTAGACGCAGACAAAATCAACTACACTTGGTCAATGAGTACAAATACACAGAGGATAACATGGTGGATTGTGCTTAATATGACTGAAGATATGAACTAATGAGGCTGATCTCAGCCAAACCATCTCACAGTGTCTGCTGTTCAGGCTCATATGTGGAGTCATGCTGTTTATCATTCAGTCAAACTCATATTACCAACTATGAATGTAGCGAGTGGCCTATTAACAAACAGATTGCAAAGCTGGCATTATTTAAAGTTTATTTTTGGCTTTGGAGAAGGTTAGAAAACAGCACCCTGCCCTCAGTCGTGGTATGGGGTGTCTTTTTTAAAGCCACCCAGTTCCATCTCTTGATCGCTGAAAAGCGGCCAGCAATGGTTGCTTAGCAATGTTTGGAGGGCTGACTTAAAATGGGGCGGGTCTTAAGATGGGCCTGATTTCTGATGTTGGCAGTGTAGTTGAACTCCTGCCCTGCAGCACGGCACTCGGATTTTGTTTTATGCTGGATATTGTACCGTATTAAGACTATATAGACTACTCTATGAAGACTAGCCTCCAGTATCTACGAATGCAGTAAACAGTACATGGTATGCTGTTTTGGACACCTTCATGTTGAGCTGCTAATGAGCAATGATGGGTAAAAGGGAAGTAGTGAGAGCCTTCTGCTGAGAAAACAATTCACACCTCTCCACAAAGAGAGCCATGTTGAGAGAAAAACAGTGTAGAACATGAAAGAAAATACCATCCATCCATCCATCCATCCATCCATTATCTTCCACTTCTCCGGGATTCGGGTCGCAGGGGCAGCATCCTAAGCAATGAGGCCCAGACCTCCCTTTCCCCAGCCACTTCCACTAGCTCCCCCGGGGGGATTCCGAGGCGCTCCCAGGCCAGCTGGGTGATATAGTCATGACAGTGTGTCCTGGGTCTTCCCCGGGGTCTCTTCCCAGTTAGACTTGCCTGTGACACCTCCCGAGGGAGGAATACAGGAGGCGTACTAACCAGGTGCCCAAACCACCTCAGCTGGCTCCTCTTGACGTGGAGAAGCAGCAGCTCTACTCTGAGTCCCTCCCCGAACTTCTCACCCTATCTCTAAGGGTGAGTCCAGACACCCTGCGGAGGAAACTCATTTCGGCCGCTTGTATTCGCGATTCTCATTCTTTCGGTCATTACCCAAAGTTCATGACAATAGGTGAGGGTGGGCACGTAGGTCAACCGGTAAATCGAGAGCCTTGACTTATGGCTTAGCTCTTTTTTTACCACAACAGACCGGTAAAGAGCCCACATCACTGCTGACCCAGCACCAATCCGCCTGTCAGTCTCCCGCTCCCTTTTACCATCACTCGTGAACAAGACCCCGAGATACTTAAACTCCTCCACTTGAGGCAATAGCTTATTGCCGACCCAGAGAGGGCCATCTGCCCTTTTCTGCCTGAGAACCATGGCCTCAGATTTGGAGGTACTGATTCTCATCCTGGCCGCTTCACAGTTCTCTGCAAACCGATCCAGCGAAAGCTGAAGTTCACGACCTGATGTCCCCAATAGGACCACATCATCTGCAAACAGCAGCGATGTGACCTTGAGGTCACCAAACCGGACACCCTCCATCCCCTGACTGTGCCCAGAAATTCTATCCATGAAAATTATGAATAAAATTGGTGACAAAGGGCAGCCCTGACGGAGCCCAACTCTCACTGGGAACGAGTCTGACTTACTGCCGGCCATGTGAACCAAACTCCTGCTTTGTTTGTACAGGGCCTGAATGGCTCGTAGCAAAGAGCCATGCACCCCGTACTCCCGAAGCACCTCCCACGGAATACCCTGGGGAACACAGTCAAATGCCTTCTCCAAATCCACAAAGCACATGTGGACTGGTTGGGCAAACTCCCATGAACCCTCCAGGATGAAGAGTTGGTCCAGGTGTTCCATGACCAGGGCAGAACCCACACTGCTCCTCCTGAATCCGAGGTTCAACTATAAGCCGGACTCTCTTCTCCAGTACCCCTGCATAGACCTTACCAGGGAGGCTGAGGAGTGTGATTCCCCTGTAGTTGGAACACACCCTCCAGTCCCCCTTTTTAAAAAGAGACACCACCACCCCAGTCTGCCAGTCCAGTGGCACCGCCCCCGATGTCCACACAATGTTGAAAAGGTGTGTCAGCCAAGACAGCCCCACAACATCCAGAGCCTTGAGGAACTCCGGACAGATCTCATCCACCCCTGGAGCCTTGCCACCAAGGAGCTTTTTAACTACCTGACAGCAGTCTGGACCCGTTCCCCAACCCAAAGGCGTAGGGAAGCTACCCTCTTGTCCACCAGAGAAAACCCCAACATACAGGCGCTGAGTCGAGGGGCTATGAGAAAGCCCACACCGCCGCCTCTCACCATGGGCAACTCCAGAAAAGAATAAAGTCCAGCCCCTCTCCAGGAGCTTGGACCTAGAGCCCAAGCTGTGTGTTGAGGTGAGCCCGACTATATCTAGCCGGTATCTCTCAACCTCATGCACCAACTCAGGCTCCTTCCCTGCCAGTGAGGTAACATTCCAAGTTCCAAAAGCCAGTTTCAGCAACCGAGGATCAGAACGCCAAGGCCCACGCCTTCAGACACTGCCCGATTCACAAAGCACCGAACCCCTACTACTGCCCCTCCCATCGGAGGTGGGTTGATGGAAGGGGGACTCATGTAGCTCCTTCGGGCTGGGCCCGACCGGGCACCATAAGTAAATGCCCAGCCACCAGATGCTTGCTGGTGCACCCCTCCCTCAGGCTTGGCTCCAGGGTGGGGCCCTGTGACTCTAATCTGGGCAGGGTACACAAGTCCTGTTTTCTTATTTACATAAGGGTACTTTTTGGATCACACTTTGTCTGACCTGTCATCTAGGATCAGTTTGCCTTGGGAGACCCTAACAGGAGCTTTTGCTCCAGACAACATAGCTCCTAGGATCATTCAAGCACGCAAACCCCTCCACCATGATAAGGTGGTGATCCATGGAGAAACTACAATTATCAATTAGCATTGCAATTATAGCTAAGGACAGTTCCATTGAGGGCCTATTGAGTTGCTTTACTTTGAATGCTTGTATACTTTTATGTCCTTATACACACATAAATACCTATTTACATTCATATACACAAACCTCTTTTTCTAATCTTTGCTCCTCTTATGGTAAGCATATTTTGACAATGCAATCCAAATCAATATTCCCTCTAAAGAAAGAGGTAAAACTTAATAATAATAATTAAAATCATTCAACAGACAAGCATTTTCTAGTAATTGCTTTCTTACATGCAGCCAGCAAGGTCTTCAACAATTTCATATCATGTTGACCTAAGTCTAAAGAATGATTTCCCAGATAAAGAAATCCAAATTCAAAGGGTATATTAGTCTGAAATATAGTACAAAGAACCTGATGGACAGCTTTCCAAGACAGACCCAGACAGAATCTTACATTCCCAAAACATATGGAAATGATTTGCATTAGTTGAATTACACATTCTCCATCAGTCTGATCCTGAGTGATACTGGTAGTGATATCTTCCCTTCCTTCTCCCACTTTTCTTTAATATAAAATGTATTATCCTTCCTACAAAGTCGGAGTTCTTCACAAATCCTAGAGATAATTTTAGAACAAGTACCACATCTAATAGTTTTGAGGAGTCCTGTCTCTACCGCTTTTGGATTTACATTTTTAAAAGATTCATTGAAATAGCATCGCACTTGAAGATATCTATTAAAATCTTTCTGTTCCAATCCATATTCTTCCTTTAAAGACTGAAATGACCGGAATACTCCTTTGCGTAAAAAGTTAATGCATGCTGTAAGACCCTTCCTTACCCACACTTTAAAGCCTGTGTCTTCTTTATTAGGGGGAAACTTACTCATAGGTGCACCATTTCAGCAGTTTTATTGAATCTTGAATCCCACTTACAGTAATTATCCATTCCCAAATTTTCATTGTTAGATTGATCCAGGGATTCTCCCTATCCAAAAGCTGTTTCATTAATGTTCTGTCAGCTATAATGGCTTGCAATAGGAAACTTACTGCCAATGCTTTTTCAATTTCTTTCCATCTTGCTGTATAGTGCTCACTACTCTAGCATATTAAAGGCTTTAATTGAGAAGCATAAAAGTAGTCACGCAGACAGGGGAGGGAGATTCCTCCTTTTTCTTTTCCCTGTTGTAGTGTGATATACTTAATTCTAGGTTTACACCCCTGCCAAATAAACCGGGAAATCAATTTGTCCCATTCTCTAAATTGCTGATCTGATATCTCTACTGGTAGGCTTTGAAAAAGATAAAGTAATCGAGGTAATATATTCATTTTGATTATTTCTACCCTCTTGATTGAGGCATGGGATAAGGTTCCATCTTTGCATATCTGCCTTTATTGCCATATTTAAGAGACCATAGTTTACTTGAAACAAATCTGGTAATTCTTTTGGTAAAAACACTCCCAGATATTTTATTTTATTTGACTGCCAATTGAGTTTATATGCATCCCTGAGACTTTTTGGGGGGACATAATTTAAGGCAATCACTTGAGTCTTTTGTATATTGAGTTTATATCCTGAAAGAGCTCCATACTCTTCCAATGTATTCATCAGTGCCTGGAATGACTTAGTGGGCTGCCCTAGATACACTAAAACATCATCTGCAAACAATGGCAGTTTTTGTTCAACACCAAATACCTCGATTCCTTTCATTTCTCTGTTCTGTCTAATTACTTGACTTAAAGGTTCAACAAATAAAGAGAATAGCAAAGGTGAAATTGGGCACCCTTGTCTAGTTCCTTGTTCTAACGCAAATGAGCCTGAGAGGTCTCCATTTATTTTAATTCTTGCACTGGGCTTATTGTATATCGTTTGGATTAATTTAATGAATGCAGAATGGAAGCCAAACTTTTTTAGAACTTTATATAAAAAGGACCACCTTACCAAGTCGAACGCCTTCTCGGCATCTAAACTAATTAACATTGCCTCAAGTTTGTTTTGGTTAATGTATCTCATTATATGTAGGGTTCTCCTTATGTTATCATGTGTTTGTCTCTGTTGTATAAACCCTGTCTGGTCTAAAAGGATTAAGTTTGACAAAAACTTCTCAATTCTTCGTGCTAAAATTGAAGTGAATAATTTATAATCTAAATTAAGAATGCTGACCAGCCTATAATTCCCACACTCTAGATTATCCTTTCCCTCTTTGGGTATACCCAAAATGATTGCTTCCCTCCATGAGGGAGGGATTTCACCTGTTTCTATTACCCAGTTCATGGCCAATGACATGACAGGGACCAGCTGTTTGAGCTTTGAATACTTTTTACCATTCTGAGGTATATCCGTCTGTTCCTGGAGATTTTCCTGGTTTTAATCTAGAAATGGCTAAATTCAATTCCTCAGCTGTGATCTTCCATATAAGTCTTTCATTTTGTGAATCTGTTAGTACAGGAGTCTAGAAACTTGTCAATTTGTTGATCATTTGGCACATGTGGTTGGGAGTATAGATCTTTATAATGAGCCTCAAAACTTTCTTGTATTGTCTCTATTTTTGATTCCACCACTTTAGTTTTCAGGTTTTTAATTCTATAAATAATACTATCCGCTTGTGGTTTTCTCAGTCTGTAGGCGAAGAGCTCTGCTGATCTTCCTCCAGCTTCATAATTTCTTTGTTTCAAGTACGTTTCTGTTGTATTTCCAAATTGTATATATAATTCATTTCATGCTTTAATCCATTTATTTCCCATTTTAAATTTGAGTGGGATGTATTATAATTGATTATCTGTAAGTTCTTTAGTTGTGTCTGCATTTGTTCTAATTTCTGAGCCCTTAGTTTTGTTATTTAAGGAGGTCATCCCTATGATATTTCCGCTCATGACAACCTTCATAGGATCCCATAAAATAGACGGTGAAACATCCCCATTATTATTTTGTTCCAAGTATTCTCTAATATTGGTTTTCAAATTCTGTACAGTCTGAGGATTATTCAAAATATTTGAATTCAACTTCCATCATGTTGTCCTACGTTTCCTATTTTAAATTATGGATAAATAAATGGGAGCATGATCAGATAGGTCTATTACACCAACATCACAATCTCTCACTTTATCCCTATCTCGACCAAAAGTAAAACAATAATCCATTCTAGAGTAAGTTAGGTGTGGTGGAGAGTAATACGTATAATCCCTACTTGATGGGTACATCTCTCTCCAAATATCTATTTTCCCTAATTCTTTCATCGCCATATTGATTCTCTTACAAACTAAATTTTGTTGTAGACTTATTCCGGAGGAGTCTAAATTTGGATTTAGACGAATATTCAGGGCCCAACACAACCTGGGAATTGGCCATCAACTCAAATAACCTTTTGTAAAAATTCCAATCACTTCCAGGAGGAGCATATATGTTTAAGAGTGACAACTGATCCCTGTATGTTCCCTGTTACCATTGTGAACCTCCCTTTCCCATCTTTAATACTGAAATGTGTTCAAATTCCAGTGTATTTGAAATCAAGATTGCTACTCCTCTTCTATGCCCTGCTTTATATGAGGAAAACTGCAAGTGTTTGAAACCCATTGATTTTAATTTAACATGTTCAGTTTTGTTCAAGTGTGTTTCTTGAAGATATACTATATGTCCCCTTTCTTTTTTAAGTTTAGATCAAATTTTCCATCTCTTAATTGGATTTAAGACCCCATTTACATTAAAAGAAATAATTTTACCGCAGAATCCATCTGCGTTCCTATTTACGGCAAGAAAAAAAGGTAAATTAACTCTCCTTTCCATATCCTCTCATTAGGACAAAACAAATGCACCCCCTTAAAATTGAGAATAATTGCAAACCAACAAAATATGAGTATAGCAATTCAAAAACAGAAACAACTGGAAATGTTCTTAGTGGTTCCGAAAGAGGTCTTCATGCAGACCTTGAACAAGTCACCACCTCTGGAGGGAAAACCTCCCTCTTTTGTCATTTTAGGAGGGCCCTCTATTACTTGCCTTTAATGGCATCACCTATCAATCTCGACTAAATTACTTTGCATTGTCCGACTAGTACAGTTTCCTCCTCTATGCTTCCCAATCTTAGTATATTACAAGAAAAAAATGAAATTCTCATTGTATCCACTATTCCAGTTGATACCAACTCCACTCTATCATTCTATTCACAAACACCTTTTTTTACCCACTCCTTGGAGTTTAATATCGGTACCAGACTTCAAAGGTCATCTACTCTTGGCCATCCTTACATTTGAAGACACTAAATCTTTCTCTAACGTCCGTCTCCCCTTTGCCACGGTTGCCACGTCTTTGCCATGACTGGTTGCCATGTCAGACGTCGTATCTGATCCAGAAGCTTGTCAGGTTAAGAGACCACTGATGCAGGCAGCCCCTGGTCTACCATGTCTCATGTTGCATCCTCCACTGAGTCATAGGTTACTGTCCCTTCGTCAAAAAATCTTTTAGCTTTGCTGAATCCAGAGTCTGGAATTTTATGTTGTTGTCTTTAAACGCTCGTCGTGCTTCGGCGTATTCCTTTCATTTGTTGAGGATTCCCGACACATAATCGTGATCCAGGCTCATTTTGCTGTTATTCCACATGAAACCTCTCTTCCATCCTCGAATTAACTTTCCCTACCTCTCCTTTAATGGCTTCGAGCTGACCCTTACAGTCTTGTCGGAAGTCACGTATTTCTCTTAGAATCAACTCCAGAGTCACTGTTTCTGCCATTTCCTCCCCTCAACTCCATCATGACTAGTGGCGTTGACTGATGAAGCACCGCCATAGGAGTCGAATTCGTCATCACGTTTTTCTGGTTGTTGGGTTGTTTTTTTGCCCTTAAACCTAGTCGCCACACCTGCCCCATCTTCCATATAGGAATTCTTTTAAAACAATTATTGGTAATAAATTCGAAGTTCTAGTGTGTTTCTTTCACTTTTAGTCGAGAGTCTCTTTCTTAGGCAGACATCTGGCTGGTGACGTCAGCCGGAAGCCGCTCTTCTCATTTTAAAGAATCATATACACATTCACATTATTGCTCACCAGTGAAGAAAATCCCGTTCGCTTAAGGCTTGTAAACTATACACATTTCTACTAAGACACATGTTCAGTCAACCTTGTTGAGGGAAATAATGGTATCATACAGAAATGGCAGGACCTCCAAAACAGATTGCATTTTATGGCTACAGTGAAAAAAGTGTTGAGATAGTTTGGGGAAAAACTTTCAGCTTTGCTGGATCCAGAGTCCGGAACTTTATGTTGCTGTCTTTTAACGCTCATCATGCTTCAGCGTATTCCTTTTGTTTGTTGAAGATTCCCGACAGATAATCGTGATCCAGGCTTATTTTGCTGTTATTCCACACGTATCCTCTCTTTCGCCATGCCAATTTCAGGACTTCTTCCTGAAAGGACATTTTCCCTCTTTTTCTAAACGTAGGGATGCAGTTGGATACGGTAACCTGACTATTAAATGCTATTCAGAGACGTCAGAGCTCTTGAGGAACTCAAACTTGAAATTGAGTGATAATCAACAACTGGAGGGACTTTCAGTTGGTGGTAGACCACATTGAGGGTGACCACATTTACAATGTTGTGTAAGAAGTGTAAGAACATATTCAATTATAAAAGTAAATTGAATAATAAAAATACTCAAGTCAGGTAAGCATAACAAATGAAACGTTAATAATAAAATACATAGAAAACTGTAGAAAATATAAAACAACATTATTTATTATTATTATTTTAAAAATGTGTTAATAAAGTTAATAAAAGAAGATAAATAAAACAAAAGCAAGATAAGGTCAAAAAAGGAAAATAAAATGAATTAAAAGATTAAAACGATGGTGCACTGTAACTAACTAATCATCGAACTTTTCCTTCAGACTGTGTGGAGGTGTTCAGTAATATCTAATGGACTTGATGTGGTTTCTGATCCTGTAAGACTCACTGTTGTCTATAAACGCAGCCGTAAATATAAAAACAGCAGTAAATAAAATGTTTGTCTGTGATTTATTCGATATTTATAGATAACAGCATACAGTAAACATAGTTTGGACATATCGTTAGTATCATGCTTATTGGTGAGACATAAGCTTCAATGACCTGAAGACAGTTTCAGACGCCAGCCAGATCTTGGCTGATCAGCTACATTTACACTAATGGGGAAATTGTACGAATCACATTTGGTGTGAACTACTTCTTTAACGCTGGATGTTCTCTGCCCTCCTTCTTGGACATCATCCTTAATTAGGTCTTAAGTTGACAGCTCTGCTGAAAGATGCAGCTCTCTGGCTCCCTAGATTAGCTCTAAATTAGCTAACGTCTCCCTGACCAGGCCTCGGTTATTAGTGGATGGATCTATTCAGTCTATTCAGTGCATCTGTCTGAAAGAACAGTGAGGTTTTTCTTCAGGCTTTCTTCTGTTCTCTGTTCTGGCACATAAAAGAATTTTCAGAGGAGAGAACAATATCTGGATGAGGCCTCAGCAGCTTCAGCAGCTGGTCACTCTCTGGCTCACTCGCTCGCTCACTCATTTACTCACTCACTAACCTCCCTCTCTCTCTCTCTGTCTATATATATACACATACTATTTTGCCAAAAGTATTCTCTCGTCTGCCTTCACACGCATATGAACTTGACTGACATCCCATTCTTAATCCATAGGGTTTAATATGATGTCGGCCCACCCTTTGCAGCTATAACAGCTTCGACTCTTCTGGGAAGGCTTTCCACAAGGTTTAGGAGTGTTTATGGGAATTTTTGACCGTTTTTCCAGAAGCACATTTGTGAGGTCAGACACCGAAGTTGGACGAGAAGGTCTGGTTCACAGGCTCTGCTCTAATTCATCCCAAAGGTGTTCTATGGGGTTGAGGTCAGGACTCTGTGCAGGCCAGTCAAGTTCTTCCACACCAAACTGGCTCATCCACGTCTTTATGGATGCTCCCTTTATACCCAATCATGACACTCACCTGTTTCCAATTAACCTCTTCACCTGTGGAATGTTCCAAACAGTTTTTCTTGCCCCTGTCCCAACTTTTTTGGAATGTGTTGCAGGCATCAAATTCAAAATGAATGAATATTTGCAAAAAATAAAGAAAAGTTTATTCGCTTGAACATTAAATATCTTGTCTTTGTAGTGTATTCAATTGAACATAGGTAGAAAAGGATTTACAAATCATTGTATTCTGTTTTTATTTATGTTTTATATATATATAAATATCCTTTCACTCTTTCTCCCCTTTCCCCTTCTCTTCCTCATTCTATTTCCATTCTATTTCATTATCACTCTTTTTCTTCTACTCTCTCTTATCTCTTTCCTTGTTTTCCGTCACCTCTTTCTGTCATATTCTCTTTTTTCTCTTATTCTTTCTCTCACTCCTCACTGTCATTTTCAATTACTCCCTCTAGCTCTGTCTCTCTTTCTCTCACATATCCCTTTTCTCTTTTCTTGTCGTCCCTCTCTCTTTTTCTTTGTCCTACTCTCCCCTCTCTCTCTTCTTTTGCCTCTACCTTTCTCTTATTCCTTTTCTCCTCTTTCTCTCTCTCTCTTAATCTCTTATTCTCTCTACCAGGACATCTACCAGTCCCGCTGCCTCAGGAAGATCAAAAAGATCCGGTCACCCAGCACACGGCCTGTTCACCATCCTGCCATCAGGCAAGAGATTCCGCAGCATCCAGGCCGGAACAAGTCGGCTAATGAACAGGTTCTACCCACAGGCTGTCAGGCTTCTGAACAAGCTGTGAAGCTGTGGGTCCATCACCAACTACACCTTCACTCAGTCACTCTGTCGGCGTTATTATTATATCATATCATGTCTGCTATGGATAATAACACCTAAACACTTCTCTCTCTCTCTCTCTCTCTCTCTCTCTCTCTCTCTCTCTCCCTTCGTCTCATTCGTATTCTCTCATTTTCTTCATTGTGCTTCTCTTTTCCTTTCTCTTACTCTTCCCTCTCATCTGTCTCTCATTCCCTTCCTTTATTTTCTCTTTCTCTTTTCTCCATCTGCCTTTCTCTTTTTCTCCTCTTTCTCTCACTCTGTTTCTCCCATTATCTTTCTTTGTCTCTCGGCCCTATTTTTGCCCTACTCTCCTCTTACTTTCTTTTATTCCTTTTCTCCGCTTTCATTTCCTTGCTCTTTCTGCTATTCTCCCCCTTTCTTTCTTTCTTTCTTTCTTTCTTTCTTTCTTTCTTTCTTTCTTTCTTTCTTTCTCTCTCCCTCTCTCTCCCTCATTCTTTTTCTCTCGTTCTCTTCATTGTGCATCAGTTTTTTTCTCTCCTTTCTCTTTCCCTCACATTTTCTCTCGCCCCTTCTTTTGTCTCTCTCATTCTTTTCTCTGTGTCTCTTCTTTCAATCTGTTCTCTTTCTCTTATTCTCCTCTTTCTCTCACTCTAACTCTCTCTCCATCCTATTTCATCCCATTATTGTTGTTGTCTATCGCTTGATCTCTCACCTCAGTCTTGCCCTCTCCTTCTCTGTAGCATATTCTTATAAATGAGGAGTGCCCTGGGACACCTGGCTTCTCAGGTACTTTCAGATACATATTAAAGCCTGTTCACATGTTAAGATGTGTTATCACAGGTGAAAAGCTCCTTGTTTCTGCGCTCCTTGTCCATCTTATCAGCTCCACTTACTGTATAGCTGCACTTTGTAGTTCTACAGTTACAGACTGTAGTCCATCTGCTTCTCTGAAACTTTTTTAGGGTTTGTAGGTGTTGTAGGTGAGAGCAGGTGGAGGTGAGGTGTGAAGGGACTGCAGATTGAAGCGGGACTGGGGGTAGTCCTGTGTTTGTCCCATGTTTGATGCTTTCTGCTTGTATTTTGTTATGGTTTGGAGACCTTCCAGATGGAGGAAACATCATCTGATCTTCGGGTTTGCTGATGATACAGTGGTGGCTCTTATTAGCAACAATGGCTGTGTTTCCATGCAAACATCTTTGCCAATCTGATTGAATACATTCTGATTACAGATGAAGACTCAGGTGTTTATTCTCACTCTCTGTTATTCTCAACAATCTGATGAAAATCTTTGTTTACAGGCTCACTGCAAGTAATCCTATCCAACATTACGAGCAAACGTTACCATGACAACCAGCATCACGTGAGTCCAGTCAGAGTGAGATGAGCAGCAGTGGGCAGTGCTTGTGTTGCTAACTGCTTTAAAATGACGTCAGACTCAGGAAAACGTCCTTCACACGTCCTTATTAAAGAAGGCCGAGAGGAAGACGTCGTGCTCTGAGACACATAAGCTGGACGTCCGTCCCACCGCCGTCTTTTAAAGACCAGAGCATGAACTTCGTCTCCTCTGCAGACCAGTTTCTGCTCCGCCGTGTTGAACGATATAAACTCTCACTGTGACGCTCATGCAGAACGGACTTAAACTTTCCGATAGGGAATGTAATCGGATACAGGCGTTTACACGGATATTATTCTTCTATTTGATGGATTATTCACAGAATTACCCACCTCATTCAATCAGATAGACACTGTGTTGCAAATTGCCTCAATTGGACTAAACTATTCCGACTGAAGTGTATACATGGACGTGTTCTATTTTGATTGAGCTATTAGTCAGACTATTAATGGATTATTAGGCTGCATGTAAATGTGGCTATTGAGGAGTCAGCGTATTGCAGACTGGTGCTGAGACAAGAGTCTCTTCATATTGATAAGATAAAAGAGACGATGGCTAACCTCAGGAGCACTTGTGGTGATCACCAACTGCTGCACAGCAAGAGTTCAACTGTAAAGATAGTCAAAACTTCAAGTCCCTTGGTGTGCACATCACCAACGATGTCAGATGGCAGAACAGGCAGTTACACTGTACAATGAAATTCTTACTTTGCTGTTCCTCCATTCACCAAATATAATCTTAGGAAAAAAAAAAAAAAAAAAAAAAAAAAAAAATATATATATATATATATATATATATAAAAAAGAAAATATACGAATAACACTAAAAGCAATGGTAAAAAGTAAAAAATAGTAAAAAAAGTACAATTACATCCTGCAGAGGATGAATAGATCAAGCCTCCCTCCTTCACACCTCACTACATTCTACAGGGGACAGTAGAGAGTGTCCCGACCAGCTGTCTCACTGGTTTGGGAGCTGCACTGTTCACACTGCAGGACCCTGCAGCGGATTGTGAGGACAGCCGAGAAGATCAACAGGGTGTCTTTACCAACCATCGACCCCTCCTGCCACAGGCGCTGCATTCACGAGGCTGCCAGCATTGTGAACGACCCATACTGTCTCTCTCACTGACTGTTCACCCTCCTGCCATCTGGCAGAAGGTACCAGAGAATCCGTTCCACTCAGCTTTTTCCCCGAGGCAGTCAGAACTAATCTAGACCCATTCCAGCATCCACCACAGACCCACAGACGGATCATACCAAATTATTTGAATGCTGCTATGAGACCTCAATCTTTCTGCAAATACTGTATGCACAAGGTGCAAAATACGTGGGGTCCTGAGGGGTCCAGGAACCCCCAGTTAATCTTTTGGACCCCCCTGAATGTCTCAAAATAAAAATTCTGGGGGATCCCTGAAAAAAAAAAGAACTTATGCTGATCATTAGGGAAAAATACACACTCAGATACTTCACAGATAGTGAGCTTCTGTCTTTAATATGCTTAACTAACGCTGCAGCACTGTTCTTCCTCAGTGTGGCGCTGTAGCAACTTAACTCACCTAGTTGGTCCTTCATAGCATAACAACTATTACTGTGCCCAGAATATCTCTAAAAAATGTATATTATGCTGTAGCATATTTTAATCCTGACAAATTGCCCAATTTACAGAGAGATTGGTGGAAATAGTGACTGTTCCTCATTTCTCAAACCGGAGACAGAAGAGGAGATAGTGTAAGATCTCAGTTAGTGTGTGGAAGAGTGCGCATTATCAGAATAGAAAAGAGCTTTTATCAAAGAAAAATTCATTTACCAAACATTTTGCTGCCATGACGGCCAACACCAGCACCTCTAAGGTAGGTTAACAGTTAGTCAGTACTGTAATAGCCAGACAACATGGGACCCCGAATACCGAGGAGTGTATATACATTTACCGATTACGACAATATGACCACCTCCTTGTTTCTACACACAGCAGCACAGCTGTGTCTGATCCACTCATACCAGCACAACATACACTAACACACCACCACCACTGTGGTGCTGAGAATGACCCACCACCCAAACAGTACCTGCTCTGTGAGGGTCCATGGGGGTCCTGCCCACTGAAGAACAGGGTAACAGAGTATCAGAGAAACAGATGGACTACAGTAGTAGAACTACAAAGACCAGCTATACAGTCAGTGTGTATATATATATATATATAGTTGTGTATCTGCACTATATGTAGTGCTTCTGTTGTATGTTGCACTATTGGGCACGAAGGACAGCATTTCATTCCTGTGTACACAAGTAATATTGAGAAATATCGTTAGAAGCCACTTGACTCGACCACTTATACTTCATACCGATCAAAATACTTAGATGAACGCGAAGCTGAGAGTTGAAGACAAATATACCCAAAAGATCACCACACGGCTGCTTTATGCTAACGAAACCTCTGCAGACACCTGACTTAACTGAAAAGTAACAGTGTGAAAACTGTAAATTCAGAAAGAAGGAAAGATGATCCCTAACCTAAAACAGGGGAGCAAAGCAAGTGAGGTTCTTCACTGTGTTCAGGGGGAGAACACAATAAAGGCAATCTTCACACCGTCAGCTCAGAGCAGTTCACAGTCCTCTTCCTGGAGCGGAGAGAAGACTCTGTGCTGCTCCACGCTTGTTTTGGCTGTCAGAAACAGAGTATCGCGAACATCCTGCTCTCAGACAGCAGGCGGAGCTCAAAGCAGCCTGCTTCAAAGCTCGCAAACTTTCTTCAAAAGGCCATGGGAGCTGAAAAAAGAAAAAAAATCCTCCACAGATGTGGAGTGGCACGTCTGGAAACCTGGACGCACCTCAGTATAGAAAGCACTAGAGCTAACACGTTCTATCCTGGGACAGGAGGGCCAGACAGGCCATGTATTCCTCTCACACATCTCTGAGCGTCTCTGAGCGAAGTGAGACCAGACTCAGCTAGAAGAAAGAAAAGGCCCTACATTAGTGTAGTGTAGTTCACACCATCAAAAGCAGGGGTGAGAAGCACTCAAATGATTGTAATTAACACCTTAAATGGCTGTCTTAATTATATTACACAGTTCTATGACCTAAGAACAGCTTAAACAGCTTGTCCTGAAGTCCCTGTACACTCTCAGAAATAAAGACAGTAAACTGTCACTCTAGTCACTGGGGTGGGACCCTTAAGGCTCCATCTCAGTACCTTTAGTCAGTTAAGTTATGCTTTTTTAATCCCACAAACGGAAATTCCACCTCTGCATTTAACCCATCCGTGAAGTGAAGTGAAGCTCCACGTGCACACAAGTGAACACACACACTAGGGGGCAGTGAGCACACTTGCCCAGAGCGGTGGGCAGCCCTATCCACGGCGCCCACCAATTGGGGGTTAGGTGTCTTGCTCAAGGACACCTCAGTCATGGACTGTGGGCACTGGGGATCGAACCGGCGACCTTCCGGTCACAGGGCCGGTTACCTAACCTCCAGCCCAGAGAACATAATCCACTGAAATTATCTGTTCTAAGCTGTCCTGACTCCACACACCCCGCCTCGCCTCCAGGCTTTTACTCTACTGTTCCGTTTTAAAACACTCGGTTATGAAAAGGTACAAATACCAACTTTTCACCTGGAGGACCTGATTTAAGGTCCATAATCAAACCTTAGAACCACTGCTGGAGCTTTGAGGGAACATTTACACTGTTTGTACCTTGATGAACAGAAAATGTACCTGAGCAGAACCTTCATTTCTAACAGGGTAGTTACTGACTAATAATCCTTGGTATGTAATGAGCCTAGGATATTAATGGTTTAATTACTTTTACTGTATACTATGTTTCTTTTTTTAGAAAGATTTGTACTTTATTGTAATTATTGTCTGTTCTCACACTGAAACTTAATACTTACATCTTTTTGTATTTTTTTCTTGATTTTAAGATATTTTTGATTTCCTGCAAAGGACAGAAAAAGATTTTAAAAATCCTTCTTAACTGTATTCATCAGTGTGGGACATTAGAAATTGTCATTACGTCAATTAAACATTTGTGTTTTAGTGAAAAAAAGTGTGTTTGCTAGTCATATTCCAGCCTATTGTTTTTCAGCTCTGCCTAAAATGAGCTAAAATAGTACCACCAAAAGATTGGTTTTGGCAGTTATATGATAGTTTTGGTAGTGAAAATGAAATATTCATCATGTATGTTAAGAGGAATAAGCATAATTAAGATACAGGGTCACTCAAAGCAACAAAATATTAGTCCAAGTTGGTTAATTTGACCTTTTTGACTTTGAGCCAGCAGAATTGTACATAAAAGTTACACAAAAATATTACTTTTACTACTTTTTTAATCTACTTTTTACTTTTTTAATCTACTTTTTATTTAATATATTGGAAAATATCACATTTTTAATAATCTGGCATGTGCAAAAATCTGGTCACCCTTTTAGTTGATCAACTAATGTAAAGCCTTAGAGCTTATTTGACTGATTAGGCCTTAATCAAGTCAGATGATCAAAGCATAACAAGTTATGAGACCCTTCAGACCTTTTGGGGTGTTTTGCTGTTCTAAGCAGCTGAATGAGGATCTGAAACTAATAATAACGCTGACTCTAATGAAGCAAAAGAAGATTATGATTTTCACTAATCTGAATGCCATTTAGAACAACTGTTGAAATCAAGACAAAATCTGGAAGTAGAAAATTCTCAGAGCTGCTCAGGTATGCAAAGCAAAACCCCCACATCACTGTTAAGGATCTATAGCCAGGGTGTTCAATCTTACCCTCAAAGGGCCGATGTGGCTGCAGGTTTTCACTGCAAACAAGCTGAAGTACATCTGATTCTCCTTGTTTGATCAGTTGGTCTTAGTCAAATACTTCATCTGGTGACCTCCTGCTTTGTTGGAGTAAAAACCTGGAGCCACACTGGCCCTCTGCAGATAAGACTGAACACCCCTGATCTACAGGAATATCTGGGTGGCACAGAAACATCTACATGGAAAGGTCATTAGAAAGTAACTTTAAAGTATAATAAACACCATCTAGATAAGCAAGTTTGGGAACAAGTGGACAGATTAAGTAAAAATTGAACCTTTTGGCAATAAATAAATAAATAAAGAAAGAAAGAAAGAAAGAAAGAAAGAAAAAGAAAGAATAAAGGTTCATTTGAAACAAAAAATGAGCTGCAGAACATCAAAATCTAACCCTGAAATTAAGGTTTAGAAATTGCGCTCATTTAAATATTAACGCAAATCAGCTTTGGTCATAATTGTTCAAATAAAAACTCACGTTTACAATATCTATTACTGCCCATATGGCGCTTCTAATAGTAAGCTAGTCACTGTTGTCAGAACAAAACCGTGTATATCCAAAAGTATAATTTAATAGGAGAAGCAAAAAACATACTTTACTTTTAATGTAATTCAATAGAACCAGAGTTTTTGGATGATTTCTTTGGTCCATTCATTATGAAAGTTACATACAATGTAAAGAGCAACAGTAATTTGTCAAAAACCGTGTCAAAAACCGAAAAATGACAAAAATGGAGATACAAGGTTTAGTTCCAACAGCAGCGTAATGCAAAACTATTGCTGATGTACAAGCAGATTACAAGCTTGTATGTCACATATTTCACATTTCATGTATTTTATTTGAAGCTTGTAACAGATATTAACATAAATTTGACTTTTCAATTTTACGGTGAATGCGTTTACATGCACTTAGTAATCTGATAACTGCTGAATATCAGATTTGATCAGTAATCAGATCAACAGGTTTACATGCACTTGAATAATCAGATAATGTGGAAACTTCAGTTCTACATGAATCAGACAGTAATCAGATTTCTGCCTTACATCTAGCCAATAAACTCACAGAAGACGTGACGTAAACGGAATGTAAAATTCAAACTTTAGTCTTTTTTTTCAACATTATAAAAAATATATAATACTGTATATATACTGGCTCCAGCTCCCCCCCGTGACCCTGACGGAGAAGCGGCTTAGAAAATGGATGGATGGATGGATGGATGGATGGATGTATATATACTGTAAATATGAACGACGTTGCTTGCTTATTTCCGGTACCGCGGTCTGTTTTCACACATGCTCAGACTGAGAAATCTGAAAGAAATCAGAGTTCACACTGAGAAATCTGATTACTGAGCTTAAGTCCAGCCTCTTAATCAGATTTCTAGACCTTACTCCAATCTAAGAAATCAATGTGCTGTTTGCATGATCATTTGAATAATCAGATAAGTGCAGAAATCTGATTATGATTGGATTATTGAGTGCATGTAAATTACTGTGACTCAGAGTTCTGCTGCTGCTGTTTTCCCTTTCTAACAACTGACTGAAACCTGGTTAGACTACGACACATATTCACAGTCAGTGGTGTACCTAGAACTTCCAGAAGGCCTAGAGTGATGCTTATTTTCTGTAAATTGGCCCCACTCATTGTAAATGTTGGTGGCTAATCTAATGGGCAAGACCTTCAGTCCAGCTCCTGAAGTCCTGACCAATGGGAGAGCTCACTTGGCCTCTACCCACATACCACAGGGAAAAAAACCTGATTGCTCAATTTTCCATTGGCTGTTTAGATCTTTTGTTTCCCGGCTAAAACTCAACGATGAAATCAGAGCATCACTACAACACAGTGCATGATGATCCTAGTAAATGAACTTGCCCTAGAACATTCAACTTTTAACTTCCCTGAAATAATTAGGACTTCTTTGAGGGGTCTGTGAGGGTCTTCCTTTGCAATCTTCACAAAAGAGCATGTGGCATTTATGAAGCTCTTAATATTCCAGGCTTATTATGATCTTATTATTCAGTAACTACAAGGACTTCAGTGCAAACTGGCTGGGCGATTCTGAGGTTATAGAAGTGTGAAAGAAAACGTTGGGCCTGCTGGTGGGCTCTGGCCATTTAGGGGTCATTTGCTCATTTAGTCATCATTACAATAAGCACCACTAATTCTGAAAGGCTCTGTAATCCATGCGTATGCATGTCATTATCGGCGTTAAAAAAAAACGTTTATTTCTATTTTTGTTGTTTTTTTGCTTTTGAACATAAATTGAAAAGTCCGGTTTACATAATGACAAGCACAGCAAATAAACTGGGAAATGGCCCAGAACTTCCATGTTAAGAATGTTTGTCTTTCTCCTGAGATGTTACCACTTTGGTTGGTGGTCGTGTTTGAGCCTAGTTCATGATTTGATGGGAGGTGAAGGCGCAGAGACTGATCATGACATGAAGAGGCCGCTAAGAGCTCCTGTAGTGTCGTCCAGTGAGATATTCAAATCTCTCCTGCTGTTAATGATCCTTGAAATAGAATTGCACCAAGAGAAAAGAGAAAATGACGAGGCTTTAAACAAATGTGTTCTTTTTTCCTTCATTGTGAAATATTTTCAAAGTAAACAGAAAAAAAAACCTTCAGTGAAATAACAGAAATAATTCCATTTTTCATAACAGTTGACAAATCATCTTTGCAGACACATTGCAGCTACAAAATCCACTGTAGAAAATAGAGAGTGACCATCCCACCAACAGCCATCTGCTGAAGGGAGAGTCCACCAATTTTTTCAAAGTTTATACATAATTCAGTGACTTCGTTGTAAGTTCAGAGTGGCTTGGTGTGAAAGGGTTGATTATAGAGATTATAGGTGGTGGTAGGAACCAGACGTCCATGAATTCACTGAGACGTTATATAATGGTGGTTTTGAGAAGATGTTGGCAGGGATCTATGCAGGGTGTTATATATGCAGCAAAAATAGTCCAAAATCCTCCCATCGACCCACCACCAATGGGAGGGGCAGTAGTAGGGGTTCGGTGCGTTGTGGATCGGGCAGTGTCTGAAGGCGTGGGCCTTGGCGTTCTGATCCTCGGTTGCTGAAACTGGCTTTTGGAACTTGGAACGTTACCTCACTGGCGGGGAAGGAGCCTGAGTTGGTGCTCAAGGTTGAGAGATACCGGCTAGATATAGTCGGGCTCACCTCAACACACAGCTTGGGCTCTGGGTCCAATCTCCTTGAGAGGGGCTGGACTTTATTCTTTTCTGGAGTTGCCCATGGTGAGAGGCGGTGGGCAGGTGTGGGCTTTCTCATAGCCCCTCGACTCGGTGCCTGTATGTTGGGGTTTTCTCCGGTGGACGAGAGGATAGCTTCCCTACGCCTTCGGGTTGGGGAACGGGTCCTGACTGTTGTCTGTGCTTATGCACCGAACAGCAGTTCAGAGTACCCAGCCTTCTTAGAGTCCTTGGGAAGGGTGCTTGAAAGTGCTCCTCCTGGAGACTCTATTGTCCTACTGGGGGACTTCAACGCTCACGTGGGCAATGACAGTGAGACCTGGAGGGGTGTGATTGGGAGGAATGGCCTCTCTGATCTGAACCCGAGTGGTGTTCAGTTTTTGGACTTCTGCGCAAACCACAGTTTGTCCATCACGAACACCATGTTTGAACACAAGGATGTCCATAAGTGCATATGGCACCAGGACACCCTAGGCCGCAGATCAATGATTGACTTTGTAGTCGTGTCATCGGACTTGCGGCCATGTGTTTTGGACACTCGGGTAAAGAGAGGAGCTGAGCTGTCAACTGATCAACACCTGGTGGTGAGTTGGATCAGGTGGTGGGGGAAGATGCCGGTCAGACCAGGCAAGCCCAAACGCATAGTGAGGGTTTGCTGGGAACGTCTAGCAGAAGAACCTGTCAGATTGATCTTCAACTCACACCTCCGTCAGAACTTTGACCAGATATCGGGGGAGGTGGGGGACATTGACTCAGAATGGGCCATGTTCCGTTCTTCCATTGCTGAAGCGTCTGACTGTAGCTGTGGCCGTAAGGTAGTTGGTGCCTGTCGGGGCGGTAATCCTCGAACCCGGTGGTGGACACCCCAGGTGAGAGATGCCGTCAAGCTGAAGAAGGAGTCCTACCGGGCATGGTTGGCCTGTGGGACACCAGAGGCAGCTGGCAGGTATCGACAGGCCAAGCGATCTGCGGCTTCAGTTGTTGCCAAGGCAAAAACCCGTGTGTGGGAGGAGTTTGGTGAGGCCTTGGAAACTGACTTTAAGTCGGCTCCGAAAAGATTCTGGCAAACCGTCAGGCGACTCAGAAGGGGAAAGCAATGTGCCACTAGCACTGTATATAGTGGAGATGGTGTGCTGCTGACTTCGACTGAAGACGTCATTGGGCGGTGGAAGGAATACTTTGAGGACCTTCTCAATCCCACCGACACGTTCTCCAGTGAGGAGGCTGAGTCTGGGGACATGGGAATAGGCTTGTCCATTACTGAGGCCGAAGTCGCTAAGGTAGTTAAGAAGCTCCTTGGTGGCAAGGCTCCAGGGGTGGATGAGATCCGCCCTGAGTTGCTCAAGGCTCTGGATGTTGTGGGGCTGTCTTGGCTGACACGCCTTTTCAACATTGCGTGGACATCGGGGGCGGTGCCACTGGATTGGCAGACTGGGGTGGTGGTGCCTCTTTTTAAAAAAGGGGACCGGAGGGTGTGTTCCAACTACAGGGGAATCACACTCCTCAGCCTCCCTGGCAAGGTCTATGCAGGGGTACTGGAGAAGAGAGTCCGGCTTATAGTCGAACCTCGGATCCAGGAGGAACAGTGCGGGTTCCGCCCTGGTCGTGGAACACTGGACCAACTCTTCACCCTCTACAGGATTCTGGAGGGTTCATGGGAGTTTGCCCAACCAGTCCACATGTGCTTTGTGGATCTGGAGAAGGCATTCGACTGTGTTCCCTGGGGTATTCTGTGGGAGGTGCTTCGGGAGTACGGGGTACATGGCTCTTTGCTACGAGCCATACAGGCCCTGTACAAACAAAGCAGGAGTTTGGTTCACATAGCCGGCAGTAAGTCAGACTCGTTCCCAGTGAGAGTTGGACTCCGTCAGGGCTGCCCTTTGTCACCGATTCTATTCATAATTTTTATGGATAGAATTTCTAGGCGCAGTCAAGGGATGGAGGGTGTCCGGTTTGGTGACCTCAGGGTCACATCACTGCTGTTTGCAGATGATGTGGTCCTATTGGGGACATCAGGCCGCGAACTTCAGCTTTCGCTGGATCGGTTTGCAGCCAAGTGTGAAGCGGCTGGGATGAGAATCAGTACCTCTAAATCCGAGACCATGGTTCTCAGGCGGAAAAGGGTGGAGAGCCCTCTCTGGGTCGGGGATAGGCTCTTGCCTCAAGTGGAGGTCAAGTATCTCGGGGTCTTGTTCACGAGTGATGGTACAAGGGAGCGGGAGATTGACAGGCGGATTGGTGCTGGGTCAGCAGTGATGCGGGCTCTTTACCGGTCTGTTGTGGTAAAGAAAGAGCTGAGCCATAAGGCAAGGCTCTCGATTTACCGGTCGATCTACGTTCCCACCCTCACCTATGGTCATGAGCTTTGGGTAATGACCGAAAGAATAAGATCGCGAATACAAGCGGCCGAAATGAGTTTCCTCCGCAGGGTGTCTGGACTCTCCCTTAGAGATAGGGTGAGAAGTTCAGTCATCTGGGAGGGACTCGGAGTAGAGCCGCTGCTTCTTCACGTCGAGAGGAGCCAGCTGAGGTGGTTCGGGCATCTGGTTAGGATGCCTCCTGGACGCCTCCCTCGGGAGGTGTCACAGGCGAGTCCACCTGGGAGGAGACCCCGGGGAAGACCCAGGACACGCTGGCGCGACTATATCGCCCAGCTGGCCTGGGAGCGCCTTGGAATCCCCCTTAGAGAGCTGGTGGAAGTGGCTGGGGAAAGGGAGGTCTGGGCTTCATTGCTTAGGATGCTGCCCCCGCGACCCGAACCCCGGACAAGCGGAAGATAATGGATGGATGGATGGAAATAGTCCAAAATGAAAATGGATTCTTTCACTATTTTCCCATGATAAGCAACACAAATAAAGCTCAGAAGACTCGTGCAGGTTCGCTGGTGGTTTTGGAAAGTAAGTAAAATGTCTATATTTGTGTTGTAGTCATGGCGACCCCTGGTTCCTATCAGCACCACTGTAAAGATCTATTTCCCACCAAACCACTCTGAATCAGGCTGCTTACATCTCAAACACTGAATTACACTGAAATTTTGTAAAATTGGTGGAATTCCCCTTTAAAATCGTGGGCTTATTAAGGTTCAGATGGTTCTTCAGGTGTTAGCTTAGTCATGAAGCTGAACCTAAAGCCTGGACTAAACTATCGCCCTAAATCCTCAGGCACTGACAGCAGGAGTGGAGCTGCAGCTCCTCCCTCTTTGAGCGCTGCTGCACAGATGGATGAGGTACATAAATCTGAAGGGCTGGACTGAGTTTATCTGTTCTACAGGATAGAGTATGACAAAGCAGCGCTGCCACTGCTCCCTCTCTCTCTCTCTCTCTCTCTCTCTCTCTCTCTCTCTCTCTCTTTCCTACTCTCTCCCTCTCTCCCCCTCATACTCTCTCTATCCTTCTCTCTGTCTCTCTCTCCCCTCTCTCCATCTCCATCTCCCTCTCTCTCTCTCTCTCTCTCTCTCTCTCTCTCTCTCCCTCCATCTCTCGCTCCCTCCCCCTCTCTCCCTCTCTCTCTCTCTCTCTCTCTCTCTCTCTCTCTCCCTCCCCCTCTCTCCATCTCTCCCTCCATCTCTCGCTCCCTCCCCCTCTCTCCATCTCTCTCTCTCTGTCTCTCTCCCTCCCTCTCTCTCTCTCTCTCTGTCTCTCTCTCTCCCTCCCTCTTTCGCTCTCTCTCCCTCTCCCTCTCTCTCTGTCTCTGTCTCTCTCTCCCTCCCTCTCTCTCTCTCTCCCTCTCTCTCTCCCTCCCTCTCTCGCTCTCTCTCCCTCTCCCCCTCTCTCCTTCTCTCTCTCTCTCTCTCTCTCTCTCTCTCTCTCTCTCTCTCTCTCCTCTCTTTCCTTCTCTCTCCCTCTCTCCCTCTCATACTCTCTCTATCCTTCTCTCTGTCTCTCTCTCTCTCTCTCTCTCCATCTCTCTCTCTCTCTCCCTCCCTCTCTCTCTCTCTCCCTCCCTCTCTCTCTCTCTCTCTCTCTCTCTCCCTCCCTCTCTCTCTCTCTCTCTCTCTCTCCCTCCCTTTCTCTCTCTCTCTCCCTCCCTCTCTCTCTGGGTAATTACCTGAACTATCCGAGGATGCAAATGTACAATTAATTCACTGCAGGCCTGCTGTGCTTCAGCCTCCCAGACTGAGAAAAAGAAAACAAAAACAGACACACACTCTCAGAAAGTCTTCGCTCAGGAGCGTTAGAACATTTCCCGTCCATCTCTAATGAAGAGCAAAGACGAGATCAAATGAAGCTCCACCAGCAGCGCTAACTTTGACTTTCAAACACTGCGGCTGAAGGATTAATGGAGAAAACAGCCTGAAAGAACGTGAAGCTTCCAGTGAAGGTCCATCATCCTGCGTGCTGGAGATCTGACACTGAACTCTTGCCAAAGAGCTTCTGAAACACAGCAAACAGAAAAGATCCAGTCTTAATGTTTCTCACCATTTGCTTTATTTGCATGACAAAATGTACAGTTACGGTCAAATGTTATGTCTCCTGTGACTCCTGCGTCTTTACTAGTTTGTCCAAAATACAAACAGGTGAAAAACAGGTGAAGGTCAAAACCAAAACGAGCCATTAATGTACAAACATATCAAAGATAAATCCAGGCAACCGAAGTCCAAAAAGGGCAAACAATGGGTCAGAAACCCAAAACGGAGGTCAGAACCCAGACAAATACGTTCACTAGCTCAATGAATGAACCAATACCTCACAACAAACCCAGCCTAAAGCCTGGGCTTATAAACTAACTGAATCTAGTCACATGATACATAAATACAATACAATATATAAAACAGCTGAAGAGCATCAGTAGGAGGGGAAGCTGAGGTGTGGAACCTGGTGACTTTGAGGTCACCTGAGTCCTGAGTGCCTATCCTCTGCTGAATTATCACTAAAGAGTTCCAACTGGACTCTGAATCAGTGGTTCTGTGCAGTGATGAATTCCCTACCTGTCAGTCTGATGGACGAGTCTGGGTGTGGCGATTGCCAAGAGAATGTTAGCTGACTGACTGCATTCTGCCAGCTGTAAAGTTTGGTGGAGGAGGGATAATGATATGGGGTTGTTTTTCAGGGGTTGGTCTAGATCCTTAATGTACCCACGCTACACACAAACTGACCTGGCTCTACCTAAGCTTATAATATGTATATTTAAAACTGAAGCAGAAGTAGATTTTTCCTGGGGCGTCCTGTGGGCAGCGTCCTGTGGGCAGCGTCCTGTGACCACTGATGAAGGATGAGAGGATGACCGACACAAACTGTGCAGCAGCAGATGAGCTGTTGTCTCTGACTTTACATCTACAAGGTAGACCGACGAGGTAGGAGTGTCTAATAGAGTGGACAGTGAGTGGGCACAGTGTTTAAAAACTCCAGCAGCACTGCTGTGCCTGATCCACTCGTACCAGCACAACACACACTAACACACCACCACCACGTCAGCGTTACTGCAGTGCTGAGAATGATCCACCACCCAAATAGTACCTGCTCTGTGGGGGTCCATGGGGGTCCTGACCACTGAAGAACAGGGTAACAGAGTATCAGAGAAACAGATGGACTACAGTCTGTAACTGTAGAACTACAGAGTGCAGCTATACAGTAAGTGGAGCTGATAAAGTGGACAGTGAGAGTAGAAACAAGGAGGTGGTCAGAAGGTTACGCCTGATGGATGTGTACATGTGTATATATATATATATAAATATGTACCTGCATGTGGGTTTGTGTGTGTGCTTAATGCCATACAGTTAGACAGAAACAGAGAGATAGAAAGAGCACAAAAGAGAAAGAGATAGATTAGAGAGAGTAAAAGAAAGAGATGGAGGAAGAGAGACAGAAAAACAGAGAGAAAGTAAGAGAGTGAGGAAGAAAGAGACACACAGAGAAAGAGAAGACAGGGATGAGAAAAAAAGAAGGAAAAAGGGAGAGAGAGAAAGGAGAAGAGAAATAAAAGAGAGAGGGAGGAAGGGAGGGAGGGAGAGAGAGACAGTGAGTAATGTTCACTGCTCTAACAACACAGACAACCTTCGAAGAATCAAGGTCAATATAAGACCCCTCACCCCCCCCCCGCCCCCCCCCCCCCCGCCAAGCGCAGAGTCTAATGGAGTTTGGAGAGCATTACTAATACACCACATTCAGAGAATTCATCCTCTTTTATATCTTTTATTTCTTTATTTCCTTCCCTTCTTTATTTCGCTGTGATACGTCTCTCATCCTCGAGTTCACAGGACAGCTTCAAAGAGACGCTCTTGCTGTCCAGCCATCCGCCGAAACACAGGAGCCTTTTGAGGATCCCAGAATCCTTCAAGGAGGAGAATCTCACTGTTTAGATACATATCCCATTCGTGGCCATGCGACCTTAATGTGACGCTAAGATCAGCATTCATGTGCTTTTTTTCCCCACTGTGCATGTGCCATCATTCAGCGTTACCATGACAACAGCGCCGAACAGACGTCAAAGCCCGTAAACGGTGGAAAAGCAGCTCATCTCACCTTTTTCTCCTCCGTCTGGCTCTAATAACGAAGCTGAGCGCTGATCAGAGTTAATGATCTTCTCAGCGAAGCTCGTTCTGCTCGTTAGTTTGTGCTGATGATGCAGTGATTCAGTCACGTGACGTTACTGAGCAGGAGGAGCTCATGAGGGTCAGTTCAGGACGCCGGTTCATCACGTTAATGACAGATTTGAATCACTGACCTAAAGTGAACCATCGTGTCAGAGAGATCGGATTTGAGCAGTGAGGCTTGGAAGGTGAATGTAGCTTAATCTGTACTGTCATCTGGTACAGTTCCTTTTTGTGAGTTCAAGAGTTCATCCCCTTTAGAGATGATATTCCGAATGCATGCAGTCCTGCAGCCTGCTCCCCAAATGCTACCTTTTTTAGGAGATCTCCAAATGCTCGAATTGGCCAATATTTACTTTATTGATATTTAATCAGAGAATGTTTTATTAAATATTTTCTATCACTGAATTCGAGCGATGTGCTGTAATAGGATGGCATCGTTGCAACAAGTCAGTTCATGGAATTTCTTCCCTCCCAAATATTCCATTATCAACCATGGGAGTTATTACTGGAAAGTGGAAGTGTTTAGAAACCACAGCAGCCCCAAAGTGTCAGACCACGTAAAGTTACTGAGTGCATTGCCGGCTCTGCTGATCAATAACTGCATAGTTCAAACCTCCTCTGGCATCAACATCAGCATAAAACCTGCCCTGGGAGTTTCATGGTAGCGTTTCCATGGCTGAGCAACTGCATGCAAGCCTTAGGTTTGGCGAATGCCAGGAGAACATTACCTGACTGACTGCACTGTGCCAGCTGTAAAGTTTGGTGGAGGAGGGATGATGATATGGGGCTGTTTTTCAGCAGTTGATCTAGAACCCTTAGTTTCAGTGAAGGGAAATCTTAATGCTTCAGCACCAAGACATTTTGGACAATTCTACACTTCCAACTTTATGGGAACAGTTTGGGGAAGAACCTGTTCTGTTCCAGCATGACTGAGTCCCAGTGGACAAAGCAGCTCCATAAAGGCCTGACTGGGTGAGTTTGGTGTGGAAGAACTTGACTGGCCCTCAGAGTCCTGACCTCAAGCCCATCCAACACCTTTGGGATGAACTAGAACAGAGATTGTGAGCCAGACCCTCTCATCCAACATCAGTGTTTGACCTCACAAATGCTCTTCTGGATGAATGGGCAAAAATTCCTACAGACACTCTCCAACATCTTGTAGAAGCTATTCCAGCTGTAAAGGTGGACCAACTCCATATTAATGCCTATGCATTTAGAATGGGATTTAATAAAAGCTCCTGTGGGTTTAGTGTGTAGGTGTTCCAATACTTTTGTCTATATAGTGTATACATACACACACACACACACCCATGAAATCAGGCCAAATTCATTTCCACAGCCTAAAAGTACCTTTTCTCCTGACCGTTCCAGTGTACCTTCTCCAGGACATACTAATGCAGAGCTAACGCAGTATGACCTATGGATTGTGGATCCTTGCTGTCTGATTAGATAACACTGATCTGAGGGTTAACCTGAAGGCCTTCTAGAAGAATCTGCCTCAGTTCATTATTGACCACTTTTCACTGAGCCGAGCACAACGGCATACGGGAGAACGTCCTTGAAAAATAAGAGGCAGAGGAGTGAGATTAATCCCTCAAACTAAACTGAGGGCCTATGTGGGGATCCACAATGCCATCTACTATGGATTATTCACTATCTACTATAAATGATTTAGATTTGATCTACTACGAATGAATCAGCATCTACTATAAATCGCTCAATATCTACTAAAATCACTTAGTAAATATTATAATGTTTACTGTCTACTATTAAGCTAATATTAAAATTGTGTAGTTATGAACGTGACAAAAACAGTGCTCATCAAAATTATATGCTGGGACTTTCAGTGACCCGACCATAATGTGAGACAGTTAGTGAGACAAAAATGGTGAAAGAGGTCCTGTAATGCAGCACAATCGTTAAAACGAGTCCTTCAGAAAAGAAAGTAGCTCCATAAAGAACCATGAACACTCCAAGAACCCTTTCGTGATTAAAGGGTTCTTTGCATCATGAAAGGGTTCCTCAGAATGTAATGTAAATAGTTCTAAATAGAACCTTTTTAAAAGGGTTCATTTATTGATATGATGTGAAGCTTGCAACAGTAGAAGAACTCTTTTCGGTGCTATATAGAACCCTTTCAAAAAGGTTCTATAAAGAGTCATCTACAGCACATTCTCCACCAATCTGAAGAAACGTTGATGCAAAGATCCCTTTAATCATGCAAAGGTTCTTTATAGAGTCATTTTGTTTACTAAAGAACTGTTAAAGGAGCAGTTCAAGTGTCTGGAATCTCATTTTTAACTGTACACATATACAGTTTCATGTCACTGTAGTCAGGAAAAAAAACTTGTATCTCCAATATGCTAAATTTACAGGAGAGGAGAAAAAACTGCTTTACTTTTAATGTAAGTCAATGGAACCAGAATTTTTTCTAAGCAACTTTGGGTCATTTCTTTTCATCTATTCATCATGAAATTTGCACGCAATGTAAAAGGCAACAGGCATTTTCAAACTCTGTCAAAACTATGTTTTTTATTATTATGTAATTTTCACTAAAATAATTGGTACGTGATTCAATTGAACCCTTTCAAGTATTTATTTTCTGTTTTTTAATGTTCAATTTTTATCCTTATCACTGCTGTTGAATGGACCAAAAGAAATGGCCCAAAATGACACTGAAAGACGTCTGGTTCCATTGACTTACACTGAAAATAAAGTACGTCTTTTTCCTTCTCCTGTGAAGTTACTATTTCGGAGATATGAGGTTTTGTGCCAACAACAGTGTTATGTTTAAACGGACAATTGTTTTTTATGTGTGAGAAAAAGATTTTTACTGCATGCAGTACACAAGCAGGATTTATCACTGTTTACTGTTTGCTGCTGTGAGTATGCAGGTTTGATTAATGCCATGGGCCGTTCTTTTTCCAAAGATTTAGAACGTGTTCTACACACACTTTGATAAATGAGGCATGTGCTTCTGGAATATTTTCAAAAGTGCGGAAATGAATTTCATTCGCATTATTGTTTGGGCATGATTTTCAAAAGGTTTTCTATCCAAACTAAAAAGCAGAGCTGATCGAAAAACACTTATATTGAACATGTACATGGAAGTTTACACCTTTTGCACTGAGCACCAAGAAAGCTAAGCTCAGTTAAGCCACAAAATCAGACCCAGCAGCTCCCGAAGAAAGACATTTCCCCCATCTCAGGCAATAAATGACTGACCACTTCATCTGGCACTGACTTTGTCCTATGGTGTTTCTGAAAACCAGGCTGAAATACGACATGCTTGTTATGCTTACCTAAAAATGGCAACAGCTTTATCCAAATGGAAATGGAGTGATAAATAGGGATTTTAGAGACCAAAGTAAGCAGTTGGAGTTCGTCCTGGTGGACAAGAGGTTCGCCTCAATGCGAATTAAAATCACAGAGAGGAAAACTCTGACTGTTGTCTGTGCTTATGCAGCAAACAACAGGTCAGAGTATTCGGCCTTCTTGGAGCAAATATGTGGAGTTTGGGAAAGTGTCCCGCCTAGAGACTCCATAGTCTTACTGGCAGACTTCAATGTTCACATGACTGGGAAACCTGAAGCGGCCTGTTTGGGAAGAACGGCCGGCCTGGTCTAAACCCGAATGCTGAATAGTTATTGGACTTCTGTGCCAGGCATGGATTGTCCATAACAAACATCAAGTTTGAACACAAGGATGTTCATACGTGTACATGGTACCAGAGCTCCTTGGGTCAAAGGTCAATGATCGACTTTGTTGTCGTTTCATCTGACTTGGGATCATGTGTTCTGGACACTCGGGTGAAGAGAGGCACTGAGCTGTCAAGTGATCACCATCTGGTGGTGAGTTGGCTCAGATGGCAGGGAGGACTGATGGTCAGATCCAGTAGGCCCAAGCAAATAGTGGGGGTATACTGGGAATGACTGTTGGAGGCCCCTGTTCGGAATGATTTCAACTCCCACCTCCAGGAGAGCTTTTCTCATGTGCCAGAAGAGGTAGGGGACATGAAGTCTGAATGGACCCTGTTCAAAACCTCCAATGAGCTGTTGGCTGTTGGACTCAGGCTTTATTATTTACCACACGTGTACTCACAGGCTATTATCGTGACTGTTTACGCCCCCCCTCTGTCAACCCGACATCAGCGTGTGATGTCATTTATTCAACTATAGCGCATCTCCAAACTCAACAACCGAGTGCCTTTATCGCCATATCGGGTGACTTTAACCACGTCAATATGGCACTACCAAACTTCACTCAGTATGTGGACTGTCTGTGTGGACTACACTGTCCCAATCAGGACTGTTAAATGTTACCCAAGCTGTGTGTAACAAAGGATATTAAAGCTCTCCTCAACAAGAAGAAGAGGGCCTTCAGAGCTGGAGACAGAGTGGAGGTGAGAACGATCCAGAGGGAACTGAAGACAGCTATCAAGGAGGTGAAGAACAAATATAGGAGGAAGCTGGAGGGGAAACTCCAGCAGAACTACATGAGGGAGGTTTGGAAAGGAATGAGGACCATCACCAGCTTCAGGTCCAGTAACAACGGAGTAGAGGGCAGCGTGGACGGGGCCAACAAGCTAAATCTGATCTTTAACAGATTTGACACTGCAGACTCTGTCCTCCCCCATCCTGACTCCTCTGCTGCCGGTCCTCAGCAGACCATTCCACTCATCCCCCTGCCCCTCCTGATAGCCTGCCCCCCTCCTGTGACAGCCCATCTCACACCTCCACCACCTGTTGACTACCTGACTGGCAGATCATAGTATGTACACCTGCAGCACTGTGTGTCAGACAGAGTTGTCAGCAACATTGGAGTTCCACAAGGAACTGTCCTCTCTCCCTTCCTCTTCACATTCTACACCATGGACTTCAGCCACTACACAGAGACTTGCCACCTTCAGAAGTTTTCTGATGACTCTGCAATAGTCAAATGTATCAGCAAAGGTGATGAGAAAGAGTACAGGGTGACGGTGAAGGACTTTGTCGCATGGTGCGAGCGGAACCACCTGCAGCTCATTGTAACAAAGACAAAGAAACTGGTGGTGGACCTGAGGAGGGACAAGGCACCGGTGACCCCTTTGTCCATCAGGGGGCTCAGTGTGGACACTGTGGAGGATTACAAATATCTGGGTGTGTATACTGACAATAAACTGGACTGGGCTAAGAACACTGACCCTCTCTACTGGAAGGGCCAAAGTCGTCTCTATTTTCTGAGGCGCCTGAGGTCCTTCAACATCTGCCGGACTATGCTCAGGATCTTCTATAAGTCTGTGGTGGCGTCTCTGCTATTTGCAGATGATGTTGTTCTTTTGGCTGGATCACATGGATGCTTCCAGCACTCACTGGAGCGATTTGCAGCTGAGTGTGAAGCAGTTGGTATGCGGATCAGCACCTCCAAGTCTGAGTCCATGGTCTTAGCCTGAAAAAGGATCCAGGTAAGCCTATGGTCATGAGCTGTGGGTAATGACTGAAAGAACGAGATCGTGAATACAAGCAGTGGAAATGAGCTTTCTTCGCAGGGTGGTGGGCTACACTTTATGTGATAGGGTGAGGAGCTCGGTCATCCGGGAGGAGGTCAGAGTAGAGCTGTTACACCTCTGCATCGAGAGAAGCCAGCTAAGGAGGTCCGGGCATCTGATCGGGATGCCCCCTGGACACCTCCCGATGGGGATGTATCAGGCACGGCCTACAGGGACAAGACCCTGGGGTCATCCTAGGACCCGCTGGAAGGATTATATCTCCAAGTGGGCCTGGGAGTGGCTTGGGATCTCCAGGAATGAGCTGGAGGAAGTTGAGGGGACAAGGTTGTCTGGGATTCTCTGCTCTCTCAACAGCTACCATGACCCCATCTGGACTAAATGGTTAACGGTGATGATGATGATGATGATGATGATGATGATGATGATGAGACAAAAGTAATCTTTATTCTTAGAGCATTTTTCATGCTGTTGGCAACTCAAAGATCTTTACAGACTGATTGTAAATCTTAACAGTAATAGTGAAAATACTATTAATTTAAAATCAAATAAGGCAATAACAGATCAAATTAAAAAGATAAACACTAAAGAGGAATAGAGTTTTAATTAAACGCCAAGTTAAAGAGATGTTTTTTAGATGCTTCTTACAAGTGAGCACTGACCTTGACTGTCTAAAGGATCCCTCTTGTCACTGGGATGGTAACCTCAAGTACCTTGAGGGTACCATTCTATGAGGTACACAGCTATCTGGTCATTTCGAGCCTTAAGAACTAGTGCCAGAGCTTTAAAATCTCTACTAAAAGATCCAGGCAGACAGTGCTGTGTGTTAGCAGGAGAGATATTATCTCTTTTTTCTGCATTCTGCATTCTCTATGTGTTGTAGAGGCTGTATTATTTTCTGTAGTAAGAAGATAATTACAGTTATCAATTCTGCTTATCATTTCTCAGATGATAAAAAGCTAGTGAATGTGTTTATATCCAGAATAAAACAGAGCTCAGAGTCTAAGGTCACACCCAGGTTTCCCACTTCAGGTTTGGTATATGAAGTTGAAAAGCAGCTTTCTTTGAGTTTCAGTACCAACAATCAGCATTTCAGTGTTTTTGTGATTGAATCGTAGAAAATTTACATCTACTGAGAAATATCTAATCACACATGCTGATTAGTCTGTCTACAGAGTCTTGATCATCAGAAGGAATAGAAATGTATATGAATGAGTGTCATCAGCATAGCTATAAAAATGTATATTATGCTTCCTTATGCCATCACCTAGAGGTAGCATGTACAAAGAGAAATGCAAAGGTCCTAAAACCGAACCTTGTGGGACTCCACAAGAAATGTTACTTTATTTGTTTCCCAGTGAAATCAACAACTGTCTGTTAACTAAATTTGATTTAAACCATTCTAAAACTGAGCCTGAGACACTGACCCAGCATTCAAGATCATGATTTGCCATCTTGTGATCAACAGTATTAAAAGCTGCATGAAGATCTAATAAAACCGGAATAGAAGGATTTTGTGCATCAGCGCTGAGCCAATGTGGTCTCAGTATGATGGTTAGAACAAAAACATGATTGGAACTTCTCATATAACTTGTTTCATATTAGATACACATTTAATTGCTTGAACAAAACATTTTCAAACATTTTATGTAAAAAAATTAGTCTAGTTTGATTTAGTATGGAAGAATCCATGCTGCTCTTTTTCAGTAGAGGCTTCACCAGGGCAGTTTTAAAGGAATCTGGAAAAACACCTCTGGGTGGGTAGGATGACGCCCCCCCCCCCATCTCCCCCCATCATTCAGCGTGATGCTAGCCAGCACAGGCATCTGTTAGCTGATGTAACAGATCTGGCATTTGACGCTTTGTTCAGAGCGCTTTCAGCTGTCCATTGACGCTGCATTAGCAGCAGTTTGAAAAAGATCGGATGGTGCTTCACAGGTCTCGGAGAAAGCCTGTGCCAGCCTTTGCTCTCTTAGCACTGGTGGTATCATGTGATTGGGGGACAATACAATAAAAACCCCTTTGAGGAGTAAAGTAGGAACTGGCTCAAAATCAAATGCGGACAAACTTGATTTGTTTTTAGCAGTTTTAAGCTCCCGTTAACAGAGAAGAATGTCATTTTGTGTTTTCTGATTTGTGTTTTCATTTGTTTAATTGCTATTAGGTTAGAAAAATAGGTAGCACTTTCTATGAATGACACATTTGTAGGCATCTATAAACACATTTATAACATGTTATAATCCATTCAAAAGGCATTATACACAGTTATAAATATTTATAAAATGAATTACACTCAATTAAACTTTATAGTCATGTTTATTATGCATTATGAATTGTAAATATAATAATAATATTATAAGTAGTGTTAATAACATGTTATAGATTCAGTGCCAAATAAGTCCGTCCCAGCTTGGAAAGTGTTCCAGTTATTTTATTTGAGTGTAAAGTCACTGTGGAGTGAAGGCCTGGAGAGGGAGAGGGAGACAGTAGAGTGCTGTTATTGTAATTTGTTCCCTCACTGGTTCTAACGTTAAGCACTAGAACCCGTCACCCTGTAACACTACACTACACTACACTACACTACACTACAGTACTGCTGATTTCTGCTGGCGTTCTATTGGATATGCAGTGTTAAATTAGTGCCAGGCTAACGGTGGTGCACATTACCAGTAGTGAACATTGACTTTGAAGCCTGTAATGAGCTTTATTGTGTTTTAGTGTTTCAGTAAATCCTTCAGTAAATACTCCAACCTGAAGCCTGAGTCTAAACCCTGGAGGAGGCTTTAGTCCAGAACGCTTCACTTTACTCAGAGCGGACTAATACAGCTTATGAGCTCTTATAATCTGTTATGAACACTACTTATGATGCATTTTGTTAACAAGTCATGATGCACAATGAGCATGGCTATAACGTGTAATGCACTTTTATAAATATTTATAGCCATGTTTATGATGCCTTATGAATGCACTATAACATGTTATGAACATGTTTATAGATGCTTTCACAGAAAGTGTTACCGAAAAATATGACCCTCTGGCAGTGATGACAGCCACATGGTATGTAGTTTAGAGACCCTTTCCATACCATTCTAAAAAAAAAACAAAAAAAACTCCAGCTTTTTGTTGTTGTTGTTCATTTTTTCCAATAAAGATGTAGTTTCTGCAGACAGTCCAGCACTGACAAAGCAAAAAAGCACACTGTGATGTTGAGCTCTTCTGTTTGGGGCAGACGATCACAATAATGCACTCCTTCCAGCCCTGAACTGAAGCAGGTTCACTTGGAAGCAAAAGAAGACCAGCAATTTTTGTCAGAGCACGGTTCAGTTATTTGGTGCGCACCCACCGTGGTGTCTTTGGATTCTGATTTTGGATTTGCCCTGACTCTGTCCTTTCTGCCAGGTGTTCTCTCATTAAACCAACTTTTGTTTTTGAGATCCACGGGCGTCTTTCTGTGCTTGTTCGGCATTACACTCTTAGAACGGAGAGAACTAAAGAATATGTTCTCTAGGTTTGAAACGGTTGGAAAAAAAAACATATTCCAAATGTATTTATAAAAAATATTTTTGCAATGTATGAAAGTGGCCCAAAGTGTTTTATATAAAAATGAATGAATATATATATATATATATAAATGTGTTTTTTATGTATTTATTCGGTACTGTATTATTTCAATAGTGTGTAGTTTTAGCAGAGATTACAGAACTAAATATACATGGTACTGTATACAGGTATACGCGGTATAAATAATGAACGGTACTGTACTTTACATTATCCATGTATGTCTGGAGTAAGACATTCACGCAACGTATTTCAAATAAACAAGATAATAGATCATAACTGCATTTCCACAGAGTATCAATACCTGCAACACTCGCTTTGGCCATGTTAAAGGTTCCTTTGATCACATTTAAAATGAACATACTGGAATATAAATTCTGAAATAAGTGCATTAGACAGTAATTTGAATCAATGTATTTAATTAATCTACATACATTTATTTTTGCATGGTATATTTCCATATGTAATATTTCCCATTTAAAAATATATCCGGTTAATATGGTAAAATATCCTGAAATACATTTTAGTGATTGTTATCGTCATCAGATTGGACTGTAATGTATTTGAAATGTATTTCTAAGATATAAATATACATGTCCATTTTTTCCCCAATATGGTGCATCAGACAAGGAAGGTATGAAAGCACGCTAAGAGATTCAGAAGCAGAATTATCCTCAGTCTAACCTCCCCCATTTAGTCCTCTGCTGCTGATGATGGATAAATGTTATGGGTGTGAAAGGGTTCATTATGGCCAAGAGATTGGCTAATGAGTCATTACCTTGCATGAGCTGCACACGAGTGTCATTAAGTCCCAAAGACTAGCCCTTGATCTTTGAACTGCGAGGTAATGGCAATCAACACACGTGAGAGGAGCTCATGTTTATGCTTTGCTTACTCTGCCAGGGGCGTAGTGATGCAGTAAATGTTGAAAAGAATGATCTCATTTTTCACAAATTGAGACTAAAGGATGAAGAAAGCAGAAAGCACACTGACTAAGACATGCCAGGGGTCTAATGAAAATAATAAAACCAGGAATTAACACCGGCAATAACACCATTAGAGGGCAACAATGAGAGACGTTTGTTTATTTGATGTTTGTTAATGACGCCTTTAGAGGGCGGCGGTGAGCGACGTTTGTTTATTTGATGTTTGTTAATGACGCCTTTAGAGGGCGGCGGTGAGTGACGTTTGTTTATTTGATGTTTGTTAATGACGCCTTTAGAGGGCGGCGGTGAGCGACGTTTGTTTATTTGATGTTTGTTAATGACGCCTTTAGAGGTTGGCGGTGAGCGACGTTTGTTTATTTGATGTTTGTTAATGACGCCTTTAGAGGGCGGCGGTGAGCGACGTTTGTTTATTTGATGGTTGTTATTGACGCCTTTAGAGGGCGGCGGTGAGAGACGTTTGTTTATTTGATGTTTGCTAATGATGCCTTTAGAGGGCGGCGGTGAGAGACGTTTGTTTATTTGATGTTTGTTAATGACGCCTTTAGAGGGCGGCGGTGAGAGACGTTTGTTTATTTGATGTTTGTTAATGACGCCTTTAGAGGGCGGCGGTGAGCGACGTTTGTTTATTTGATGTTTGTTAATGACGCCTTTAGAGGTTGGCGGTGAGCGACGTTTGTTTATTTGATGTTTGTTAATGACGCCTTTAGAGGGCGGCGGTGAGCGACGTTTGTTTATTTGATGGTTGTTATTGACGCCTTTAGAGGGCGGCGGTGAGAGACGTTTGTTTATTTGATGTTTGTTAATGACGCCTTTAGAGGGTGGCGGTGAGCGACGTTTGTTTATTTGATGTTTGTTACAAACATTGTGATGCCTTTAGTCTAAGTCTGCTGCCTTCTAAGGTGCCTTATTTTGAGCAGATCTGAAGGCAGCATCACGTGTATCCTTCTCAGTGAAGTCATTCCCACAATAATGTTCACCTGCTCAACAGCCGAGTCCCATTGCTTCAGTCTGATAAACATGGTCATTGCAGGCTGTTTCTGCTGACCAATTAATCTTCAAATGTAAGTTATTTCTTGATATTTTTTTTACATACTAGATTATATAAAGGCAAATTTGTTTCCTAAAAGCAGCCTGTTTTTCATACACAATGAATTCCGCTAACAGTGTTAATGCAGGAAAACAGCTGTTGCGGATTTGGAGCCGTCGTTACACGCATTTACAGATGGAGGTGAGTGTAAGCAAATAAGCACCTGCGAGTAAACAGATATGCGAGTAAACAGATATGTGTGCAGCGCAGCCAAGTTTATGTCTTATGAATATAATGCCTGCTATGGTTGCTTTTCATCTGAAATGCTGCCCAAAGAGAGAGCTGCCTTTAAAGGCAATGATTAGTAAGGCAGCTGACTCCAGAATGGAACGCACCAATATAGTATATTTAAGATAAATTCACTTGCAAATCACTTTTTTGTTACAAAGCCAACACTTTTTGCCCATATTTTCAATCTGAAGTGAAAAACACATGACTGACCCCAACCGCCACGCCATTCCGCTGCCCCGCTGGCTAATTGTCAGTTATGTCCTTTGCTCTGAGCCTGTAATTTTGAGTTGACCTGTTGACGGCATCACAGTGCCAGGCACAGGTTTCATGCCCTTCTACTTCAGCTGCCGCTACTGAAGCATGCAATCCGCATTCAAGCAGAGCGGGAATGTGTGTGTGTGTGTTGGGGGAAGGTATTGACATTCCAGCGTGAAACATGCACGGAGTGACATCTCATCCGCATGTTTGTCTTTCAGAAAACTCGGTGGACTTCAAGGGTGAAGTTGAAAGGCAAAGCCTAGTGATCAGAGAGGACGAAGAAACGATGGTGAATAGGCCCGGAGGCGCTTGCTGAGGTTTCCCTTCGTCAGAGACCTGAGAGACTGTCAAAGGCGCTAAAACAAAGATCCTCTGTCGGGACGCTTCAAAGACACACTCTGATTGGAATGAGTTCAATCAGGTCCCCTCGCTCTGGCCCGGGACGTGAGGAAGCTCCGTGTCAGGGCGAATCACACTCACACATGCTGCCTTCTTGACCTGTCCATAATGATCCTGCACAGCCGAGCAGTCGGGACATCCCAAGGACAGCTGTGCCACCTTCAATCTCCCAGTAAAGGAGACAAGGTGTCCAACATAACAGCCTTTGGTGAAATTTTACATTCCCACAATGCCCCTCTTGTCACAGGCGTAGTGCATCATCCAAAACACGTTTAGTGTCTGAAGTTTGCTTTTTTGACAACGTGTTCTTTGCAGTCTCTTTTCCAGGCAGTAGCCAGAAAGGTGGGAGATACAAACTCCAACGTACCTGATAATGATTTTGAGTAACATGATGGTAAGTAAGATGGTAAAGACAGTCTGATTATTTACCCTGAGACAACCAAAAGGTTCTAGATATTAAGTGAGGTACATAAGTTCCAAGACAGCCTGATTATTTACCCTGAAACAACCAAAAGGCTCTAGATATTAAGTGAGGTACATAAGTTCCAAGACAGTCTGATTATTTACCCTGAAACAACCAAAAGGCTCTAGATATTAAGTGAGGTACATAAGTTCCAAGACAGTCTGATTATTTACCCTGAAACAACCAAAAGGCTCTAGATATTAAGTGAGGTACATAAGTTCCAAGACAGTCTGATTATTTACCCTGAAACAACCAAAAGGCTCTAGATATTAAGTGAGGTACATAAGTTTCAAGAAAGTCTGATTAATTACCCTGAAACAACCAAAAGGTTCTAGATATTAGGTGAGGTACATAAGTTCCAAGACAGTCTGATTAATTACCCTGAAACATCCAAAAGGCTCTAGATATTAAGTGAGGTACATAAGTTCCAAGACAGTCTGATTAATTACCCTGAAACAACCAAAAGGCTCTAGATATTAAGTGAGGTACATAAGTTCCAAGACAGTCTGATTATTTACCCTGAAACAACCAAAAGGCTCTAGATATTAAGTGAGGTACATAAGTTCCAAGAAAGTCTGATTATTTACCCTGAAACAACCAAAAGGCTCTAGATATTAAGTGAGGTACATAAGTTCCAAGACAGTCTGATTATTTACCCTGAAACAACCAAAAGGCTCTAGATATTAAGTGAGGTACATAAGTTCCAAGACAGTCTGATTATTTACCCTGAAACAACCAAAAGGCTCTAGATATTAAGTGAGGTACATAAGTTTCAAGAAAGTCTGATTAATTACCCTGAAACAACCAAAAGGTTCTAGATATTAGGTGAGGTACATAAGTTCCAAGACAGTCTGATTAATTACCCTGAAACATCCAAAAGGCTCTAGATATTAAGTGAGGTACATAAGTTCCAAGACAGTCTGATTAATTACCCTGAAACAACCAAAAGGCTCTAGATATTAAGTGAGGTACATAAGTTCCAAGACAGTCTGATTATTTATCCTGAAACAACCAAAAGGCTCTAGATATTAAGTGAGGTACATAAGTTCCAAGAAAGTCTGATTATTTACCCTGAAACAACCAAAAGGCTCTAGATATTAAGTGAGGTACATAAGTTCCAAGACAGTCTGATTATTTACCCTGAAACAACCAAAAGGCTCTAGATATTAAGTGAGGTACATAAGTTCCAAGACAGTCTGATTATTTACCCTGAAACAACCAAAAGGCTCTAGATATTAAGTGAGGTACATAAGTTCCAAGAAAGTCTGATTATTTACCCTGAAACAACCAAAAGGCTCTAGATATTAAGTGAGGTACATAAGTTCCAAGACAGTCTGATTAATTACCCTGAAACAACCAAAGGGTTCTAGATATTAATTGAGGTACAAACTCCAAAGTACTGTGCAGTTATTTTGGGTCAAGTATATGCAGCTGAGGCAACACAGTAGCGCAGTGGTTAGAGGTGTCGCCTCACATCAAGAAGGGCCTGTTTTCGGTTCCCTAGCTGGGCAGCCAGGGTCCTTTCTGGGTGGAGTTTGCATGTTTCCTCCAACAGTTCAAAGACATTCAGTAAGACCAACTGGAAGGACTGTTGATCTGTCCAGGGTTCCTGCCTTCCACCCAGTGACCACTGGGACAGACCCCAGCACTCCTCCGTGACCCAGAAGGATAAGCGGTTTAGAAAACGTGTATGTATGGGGTTGTTATATGATGTAAAAAACGTATATATGATTAAAACATAAAAATGAGGCGTCACCTGTTTCTTTAGTTTCGTTTGGAGCTACAAAGCTAATGTAGCTTACAAGTAATGGACACTTGGATATCTTACCAATTAGCATAGTGCTATCTGCATGTCTAACTCATCACACACTTGCCTTAAACCCTGTCACTTTTCACATAGACTTGCTTATGTAGTGTCTGATGTATGAAGGAGCATCTAGGCCTAAAATGCCATGGTAGGCCACGTTCTTCAGTATATCCCTCATTCGCATTCTTGTTTTGACAGTCTTCACAATTTTCTATTGTTTTCGTATTTCAGTGTTCTTTCACTACAATACCCAGCATGCACTACACACGTCCACCAACTCTAGCTGTGTCCCTTTACAAAGGCTGCAGCTACGCATTCATAGACCATGTCCTTTGAAGGTTCCGTGGACCCACGAAGACTGGAGTGAAATGGGACGGTCTGCTCGGCGACGGATTTCCTGTCCGCTGTTCCTGCCTTTACTGTCGTGTTATGAAAAGCTCTTTAAAGATGTAGCCAGAAACTTTGGGTTCATTTATTTATTTGCAATTCGAGCTGGAGATGCTTTTCCCTGGCTACGTTCACACAGCAGATAAAAGTGGCCCAAATCTGATTCCTTTGTTTGGCTGTTCAGATGATGTTTTAAATGTGATCTGTATGCGACATCAGGCTGAACAGATCAGCTCCTTCGCGAGGCTCATCCACAGGTAAACATCCTGAAGGCCAGCGAACGCCTGACGCTCCCAGAGGGTTCAGTTTCATCTTCGCCGGCATCACAGGAGCGATTATGAAGTTCCAATGGTTGACAACTGGACTCATCACCAAGAATATGTTCAAGCTTGCCATAAAAAGAGCATGTCCTCGGTGTTGTTCAGCCGTTTCGTTCGAAACCTCTTTGAACACGGAGCGGTTGCGATGAGTTTCTTCTATGTTTGATCCCCAGAGCCGACAGTCCATGACTGAGGTGTCCTTGAGCAAGACACCTAACCCCCAACTGCTCCCCGGGCGCTGCGGATTGGGCTGCCCACCGCTCTGGGCAAGTGTGCTCACTGCCCCTAGTGTGTGTGGTGTTTCACTTCACGGATGGGTTAAATGCGGAGGTGAAATTTCCCCATTGTGGGACTAATAAGGGTCTCTTAATCTTAATCTTAATCTTTTTTGATACAGTAACATCAGCCTAAATGTCTATGAGTCTCAGCAGCGCGAAATGATGACGAATGTCGAGTTGTACCGACGTAAAAGTCGCATGAATCCTGAACCGGCTGTTCAGACTGAGCCGCATTGCCACAGATCGGATACGTATCGGAATTTAGTATCACAAATGAAATTATAATCAGAATTAAAAATGTCAGATTCAGTGCGTTTATCTGTTCACACTGACACTCAGACACACATCTGTGTTACACACGGACAGAAAGATCGGACTTGGGGCACTTTTACCTGCTGTGTAAACGTGGCCTCTGTCTGCTCTTTGCTCCCTGACACAAAACAAAACATGAGCATAAGTTTTGCTTCAGACTACATTGGCATTTTTAACATTCATATCATTAGCTTTTCAATTCAGTTTAAACCCAATACTTGCATTTAAAAGTGTAACATTAATGCTCGGCCGCTGTTCACTCCTCTGCCGACACCACCATGTTCTTGAGTCCTCGCACGGAATGAATCTCGGGATATGTTGGCCGTTGGATCCTTCAGTGCCATGGAAAAGACACGTTTCTCAGCCGTGTATGAGGGAGCCTTTGAAATGGGACAGCCTGTTTGTGCCAGTGTGATGCAAATGGCCTTCAAATGCAGCCCCTGAATTGGGACACAGCTTCTGACTGCAAGCCTAGCCACTGAGCTATAGGCTAATAAATACAAGCTAGCATTAGTGTAACTCTTACCACAGTCATCGAACAAAGTCATGAAGAAACAGCGATTCTGCTATTTCAGCACAAATTGAACACCAGAGACAAGAGCCAGCCAGAGAAAGGAAGCCAAACTGAGGTAAGAGACGGCAGATAGATAACAGCTCACTGTAAATATTAGACTGTTGTGTTGCTCGTCTAATTGAGTCATTTCTGTCACTTAAGTGACCCACTTTTTAGTGATCATTACTCATCGTAATGATGATTTGAAGACATTTCTTACAGCTATATGGCTGCAGTGAGAGACTCAGCTTCCTGGCAGTGATGTTAGCCATCAGCCTTCCTTCTGCGTTTACCAGCTAACAAAAAACTTTTCCGAATGCACCCTCAAAAATCCATCCCAACAAACTGTGTAATTTTCTTTTTCCCTCACAAATTTATCCCTTTAAGGTGCATCAACGTGATGCACAAGCAAAACTGGGCTCATTACAGAGAACTCCAGTTTTATGAGAAAAGTTTGAAGCTTTTTGAAGTATGGAATAACTTACTAACCACAGCATAAGTCCCCCTGCCCCCGCGCCCCCTCCACCACCCCGCCAGAGTTCCTCTTAAATGTAGGTGGTGTTTGATTCCTCAGGCATATTATAGCAAGAGGCTATTTTGGAGAAACTGTCTCGGCCTTCTCTGGGGTGGATTTCAAACCTGCAGTGTAGAAATTGATGTTTAACGCATCTCCAGGTGGTACAGGCAGATAAACTAACACTGTGACAGTGTCCTGCATCCACGGCTGCAGCGGAAAGAGCCGCTCAAAGGTAATCGTGCATGGCTGGTCAGCAGAGCTCTGACAGAAAGAATAACAGAGTGGTCATTTATAGGCAAAGGAGCTTAAATGTGGGATTTAATTAATCTTTTCACACCTCAGCCTCTTACACAATGTTGCTCAGTCCTGGGGACTACATTTCACAGACTAATACGCCCGATTAAGTGAGTGAAATCTACGTGCGGCTCTGCAGATCAAGCCCAGGTGGGTCGATATTAGTAAGCTGGTGAGGTAGCTAACATTATCTGAGGTGACAGTTTTTAGCTAAATCAACAGTATGCTGTTACAGAATTAGGGTTACAACGACACAATGTTGGATAAATCACCCTTTCGATGATAACAAGAGGGCCAGCAGCCACAGGCCTCGTTTCCACTGTCGAGCCAAATGGATTTCAGGGCTGTACTGTGTCATTCCACGCTGGTCCAAACTGGCGAGAACAGTTACAGTTTCTTTTTCCATCTGTGATGCCACTAAATCAGATAATACTTAGGAAAGAAAACTGCTCAAACAAGTGGTTAACTGCAAACAGGCTAATAGCTAACAGCACCCACCTAGAGTACATTCTGTCCGTCACTCCACAACCAGTCACTTGACATCTTCTCAGATTTATTATCCTCTAAATTCATCTAATTTGAGCATTAGTTACTGAAACTGAAGGTTGGTTAGTTACTGAAACTGAAACTGTAACCTTCAGATAACTACACCAGCATTAGCGTCGCCCAGCAGGGTGTAGCTCAAATCACCGCAGAGCAAGTCTAATTTTTATATTTTTGTCTCCTCAACACCAGACATTCAAATGGATGATCTCAGACACGAGTCTTTATCGTCTAAATGGGTGTTTTTTTAAGCATTGGTTCACTGGAACCGAGTCTGTACTTCAGTGGGAGGCACTAACTCACGTTAGCTTAGCCTAGCAGGCTACGGCTTAAAACACTACAAATCAGGTTTGATTTAGGGTTTCTGTCTCTCCGCTGCCAATCAGTCGGCTTTGCTGTCACTGACATGTTTTTGTCACCTATACTTGGGAGATCACCCACTTAGTCGAATCAAAACTGGGCTGTTTGGATGACATTAGCCAAGCTAAGCTAGCTAGGAGTGAGGAGGCTGTTAGCATTACCTTAGCTAGGATGCTACAGCTTCAAACACCATGGAACAGATTTAATTTCCCTCCAACAGCAGCCACTCAACTTTTGTTAGCCAAAATCAGCGCTGTGTAGCAATCAGAAGCTGGGGTTAGATTGAAGGTTTGACGTTTTATAAGTGGTGGATATAAAATTGTGCACGGGCTTTATTTGTTTGGCGTCCGTGTGAGTTCAGATTCAGATTCAGATTCAGATTCAGATTCAGATTCAGATTCAGATTCCTTTATTGATCCCAGGGGGAAATTACAGTTGTTACAGTTGCAGCCATTTATGTAAAAATAAACACTTTACTAATAATTTAAGACAATATAGAGAATTTACAGTATTTACAGAGTGAACTGATTTCTAGAAGAAAAAAAAAATATTTTCCTTGCTTCAGAATATAAAACCCTTCCCAAACCAAATCTGGAAACTGGGTTGCAAAAACAGCTTATCTTGTATTCATTGTTGTTTTTTTTTATTATTACATTCCAAAAACCAATTAATTTACATATGCCCATCCATTAAACTAAGATAATACAGTGGTTTTCGTGATTTTTTAATAGAGAAAATTCTCACACTCTCGCAACACTCTGTTAGGAGTCTCTGTAAAACCTTCGTTTGGAGGACCATGTAGCCCTAATACTTCACCCTACCCCTCTATCTCAACAAAAATCGGGACCCCCTACCCCTAGGCCTGAACATACGAAACAGTGGATAGGGCTAAGTGGTAGGAGGGATGAAACGGGATTGGGCCCAACTCTTAATTTGAAGGAAGGAATTTATACTACCAAATGTGCTTGGGGACGTCATCCCTAACCCTGACTGTATTGCTTTTATTTTGAAGGAGTCATTTACTTTGCTCAAGCAGAAGCTACACATTGTTAGTCTGTAGGCCTGCAGCTAGACACTTCTGAATTCAGCTCTTTATGGACCTGCTAAGTAGCAACCAAAATACAACCTGCTTCTAGATAAGTTTAACAATGGAGAGGGTCAAAGGGAAAACTGTGCTTTATAAACGCAGGATGTTTATCCTCGGATGGAGGAATCTGCATTGTTGTTAATTAGTCCATAGACATGCAGTCAGGCCAATTGCCCCTAGGTGTGAGTGACTGTCTGTGTCTGTCTGTCTGTCTGCCTTGCGATGGACTGGTGACCTGTCCAGGGTGTGTCCTGCCTTCCCCCGATGACCGCTGGAATAGGCTCCAGCACCCCCCCTCCCGTGACCCTGACGGATAAGCGGCTTGGAGGATGGTTGGATCATATTTTGTCAGTTCTCAACCATGTCTGAACTGAACACTGAGCAACTCGTAAATCCATATTTCATACAGTTAAATGTTTTCATATGCACTCTTCTTCTCTGCATATAGACATTCCTTTTTTCTTCTACTAGGCTTCATAGTCTGTTAGTGTGACTGTGACAGATGCCTGGTATTTGAAATTTGAATTGAAAGTTTTATGGACTCTAAAATTCATCTCCAAAAATACTTTTCTGAAGCAAAGGACCATCAACTTGACTACATGTCCAAATGTATCCAGACGCCTCTTCTAATTAGTGCATTCAGTGTCTTTAGGGTGCACTTGGTGCTGACACTGGTGTCAAATTGTGCACACGCTGCTTGTAAAATCTCAGTAGAAAGCTTTGCTAATAGTATGGGATGATCTGAAGCAGCTGCACATGAGCCTAAGACCACTATGTCCAATGGCAAGCATTAGCTAGAGCACTGGTCTGTGGAGCAGTGGAACTGTGTTCTCTGGAGTGATGGAGCTCAATCCAGTACCTCACTATTATATGTATATACATTGCTGACAACATATAGTGCATGTAAACACAACAATGTCATTACTATAAACAAACATTACAGTATGAATGATGTAAATATGAATTACAGTAACTACCTGCCAACTCTGCTGACAGTAAGTTTGTCCATTTACAGACTGATTTTTTTTACAGTGTTGTCAAAGGTTTGGTTTCTCCTATTTGCTTTTATTTACAATATTACCTGAATCTCTTTTTCTTATACAGATGATTTTTCATTTTCACTTTACCTGTTTTTCAAGGTTATGACCAAAATATCCAGTCGGGAAACAGAAATGTCATTCATTACCGTGTCAAGTCAATGAATGTGGCTTATTTTTGAAGCTAATGTTTTAGCTGCCCACCCTACACTGATGTTCTCATGGACTCCTAGCTATTACTACTACTAACACTACTGCTATTAATATTAGTAGTATAATAACTCTGTAGGTAGTTTGACCAGAGGAGGATGGGTCTGGTGAGCCTGGTTCCTCCCAAGGTTTCTTCCTCAGCTCTGAGGGAGGTTCTCCTTGCCACTGTCACCCCTGGCCTGCTCACTGGGGGGGTTTTTACATTCATGTTAAAACTCAGTCTTTTCTGGATTTCTATGAAGCTGCTTTGTGATCCATCGTAAAATAGTGCTATACAAAGAAATTTGATTTGATTTGATTTTGAGTTTGAGCCAAAATGAAGGCAAAAGTGGCAAGAAGAAGAACCTTAAAACCATAAACCTTTGAAGAAAGTGTGGCGCCTCAAAGGACACTCGAACATGGCTTTATAATCACTAAAAGATCCAGTTTAACTGGTTGCAGCTTCATGTTCTCTGTATGTTGGTATGTTCTGCGTCATGAGAGTAGGATGAGCAGATCAGCAGAAAGCTGAGTGGATAACACTCCAGTAGTAGAAGATTTAGAGTTCAAGCCTTCACAGAATGAGTTACCTTCAATCTGAGACACACACAGTAAATACCGCCACTGCTGGATTTCAAGCCCAAAATGTCTGTATTTAAACTTGAATTGACATCAATGTATCCAATGTAATGCTCAGCTAACCCTGCTAGCTTGGGATCGACATACCAGCAACACTCTTAGCACTGTTTCAGTGCTGGTTGGTTAGTGTAGTGGGTAACAGCTCTGCCTTCTACACTGTAGACTGGGGTTCAATCCCCACCTGGGTAAACACCCTACACTATACCAATAACAGTCCTTGGGCAAGACTCCTAACACTGCCTTGGCCTCCCTGTGTAAAATGATCAAACTGTAAGTTGCTCTGGATAAGAGCGTCAGCCAAACGCCGTAAATGTAAATGTTTCAAAAAAAATACTTGGGTGAATTAGCAGATTTTTCCATGAAACATGTCGAGGTAACATCATTGCTTCATGGGTTTCTGGTACCTGACAGTGTAAACACAATTAAAAGGCAACTACAGCATGAGTAATGGATGTGGGCTATAAATAGGATCCTCTAAAGGGTTTTTCTCACCCAGGTTCAGGTTTTCTGACTACAATCAGCAGCAAAAAAGCATTCAAGCGTCTCAATAACAAAGATAATGTATATATTTTTTATTTACTGTCACATTTCTATCACATTAACACGTTAACATATTGTCTGTTTACACTTTGCACAACGTTCCACTCAAAGCGTGATGTGACGCGGGAATTAAGATTGAGAGACCCTTATTAATCCCACAAACGGGGAAATTCCACCTCTGCATTTAACCCATCCGTGAAGTGAAACACCACATACACACTAGTGAATAGACACACACACACACACACACACACTAGGGGGCAGTGCGCACACTTGCCCGGAGAGGTGGGCAGCTCAATCCGCAGCGCACGGGGAGCAGTTGGGGGTTAGGCGTCTTGCTCAAGGACACCTCAGTCATGGACTGTCAGCTCTGGGGATCGAACCAGCAACCTTCTGGTCACGAGGCTGGATCCCTAACCTCCAGCCCACGACTGCCTCTATAATGTGGATAAATTAATACTGTGGATAAAAATGAATAAATTCATACGTTTGTTTTTGACCAGGCATGATGAGCATGTGTTAGTCATGCTCTGCAGCCTGAACTCCTCCCCCAGACTGCAGTGCTGTCTGACTGTGTGAATGAATGGCTAAATTATTGATGGTTATGAATGGCTGTGTTTAAATGGCTAAGTGATTAGTGGGATCTGTACTGTAAGATTAAACATGTCTCCTCTTTCGGCACCATTCTGCTCAAATCACTCTCTGAAAGGTGGCAATTTCAGAGCACGGCAGTAGCTATCAACATTCATTTTGCATGCCTCCCAGTATTTGAGCGATTGTGGGAGTCATGGGAGTGTTTGGGCATTAATGCTTGTGAAAGGAGTTGTGCTGGAATGGAGGTGAAAAGAGCAGCTTAACTGACTGAGATTGCAATGTAGGCTAGTAGAAAAGGGCCTGTTGCATGGGTGGAAAAAGTCGGCCCCACATATAACATAACAACATATGCCCCATAACAACATATGCAACAACACTGTAACTACTGATGATTTAGTCACCGCTACAGGAGTACATATCATGTAATTACCCAAGGGTAATAACAAATGTAATTGCACATTATAAATGCATTAAGACATTATTTATACAGTATCTACCAACTTTCCTGGCATTTAGCTGGCATGGGTGTAGCTACTGCTGTGACACTGTAACCAGTTTCAGCTTTAAACCAGTCTTAATGTGACAAAACAGCAGACGCCCCCTTATATTAACATATACCTTTAATTACATTAATTAAATGTGTTGCATTAAACCCAAAGCAATGTCTATATGTCTACCACTCCTTTATTACATAGTAACTACATAATAATTACACAGGAACTGTCTACTTATTTTAAAGTGTAACTTTAACACTGCACTACAGGAAACTTGCAGTGTAGAAGTTACACAGGTGTAGTTGCATGGGCTGTACTTCTGTAATCCATCTGTAGCACTAACCAAATCATCAGTAGTTACAGCGTTGCTGTGTGTTATTCATGTGTAACTACACAGTTATTAGACACTGCATATAACATGGGACCAAAAAGTCTCTGATGAAAAAACCTCTAGCAACACTTTATTGGTGTATTTCTATAATATTACAGGAGCAGGGAATCCTAAGACTTCCAGGCCAGTATAGAAGGCCTAATGTTTTTTTGGGAACTAAACAGTAGTAATAATTAGTTCATTCTTATTTGATGGAATCATCATTCTTGCTGTATTTCAGCTCAAGTGTTGCAGCAATGCTCTTATGTCATTGTTGAGTTTTGCTGGTAAAGCAAAAGACCAGGAGAAGAAGCATTTTATTCACAGTACAACATAGAGCACATATCAGATGTTGAAAGTGAGACATTTGACCATTTTATGAAAAATATTCACTCATTTTAAACTTGATGGCAGCAACACATCTCAAAAAAGCTGGGACAGGAGCAACGAAAGGCTGGAAAAGTAAGTGATGCAAACAAGTAACAGCTAGAGGAGCATTTTGGGACTATCTTTCATGACTGGGTGTGAAGAGCATTTTAGAGAGGCAGAGTCTCTCAGAAGTAAAGATGGGCAGAGGTTCACCAATCTGTGAAAAACTGCATAAAAATTGTGGAACAATTTCAGAAAAAAAATGTTCCTCAACATAAAATTGTAAAGACTTTGGATATCAGACCATCTACGGTACATAATATCATCAAAAGATTAAGAGAATCGGGAGCAATCCCTGTACGCAAGGGACAAGGCGGATGGTCAGTATTTGATGCTCGTGATCTTTGGGCCCTCAGGTGGAAGTGCACTGAAAACAGGCCTGATTCTTTACTGGACATCACTGCATGGGCTCTGAACATCTCCCAGTCAGTGTGCTCAAAACAGAAGAACAACAGGCCATCGAGCTGAACGGCTGAGTCCGGAGTAGAGCTCGTCCTCCACGTCTCTGTAAAAACGAAAACACAGCAGTCTCTGAGCTCATGCTGGGTATCCCGCTGAATCCGGAGGTAGTCCAGTTTATTCTCCAAGGAACAAACCGATGGAACAGCTGGTCGTGTGGGGTTAGCCATTAGCCTAGAGTGCACGCTGACTCACTTGCCTCACTTCTGCCTCCCCGCGCTTCGCTTTCGGCCAGCAGGCTCTCGCAGGACCGCAGCATGCCTAGTTTGCACAACTCTTCCACAACTCTTCTTCAGTTCGCTTGGAAGCAGAGATTGTGGCCGATTTCTCAGCTGTAGCAGGCTCTGGCGATGGTCCATGATGGTGCTGGTTGAAACAGTCATGATATTTAGTTTTGGTTGAGTCACACGACAGACAGTAAACAAAAATAGCGAAAAAGCACTGTTTTGCTATTCCCGAAGTGGCCGCTGCAGCTACTCGCCGCGGCGCCGGAAGAAGCTGGGAAAGCAAAGCAGCTTCTGAAATGCATACATGAAGCACAGTGCATTGCTAGTCCTGCCAGTACTGCACAATTCAAAACATTCACATTTAATGTCTGAGAATTCTGTTAGCAAAGCAAATAGAATTCCCATTCGCAGGAGAAAAAGCTCAACAAAACAGTGTCTGGCATGGCGACTGATGTCAGAGGCTGTAGAGGAGAAGCGGCTGGATAAGAAGACACAGCAGACAGCAGGTTAGATTACTCCCCCTCACTCAGACACAGGCCTGCCAGGTATTTCACAGCCTGAGGGAGAATTACAGCATCCTCATAACTGCTGTCTGCACAGGACTCTACTGTGTCCCTGCTAAAGTGGATCTCTCGCTTTTTCCCCCAAGCGCATAGAAAGTCAATGTGTACGCAAAAACAACAGTTATATAGTTACACCAGCATACAGGCATAACATTATAACCCCTTTGCCCTGTTCTTCAGTGGTCAGGACCCCCATGGACCCTCACAGAGCAGGTAATATTTGGGTGGTGGATCATTCTCAGCACTGCAGTAACACTGACATGGTGGTGGTGTGTTAGTGTGTGTTGTGCTGGTCTGAGTGGATCAGACACAGCAGTGCTGCTGGAGTGTTTAAACACCTCAGTGTCACTGCTGGACTGAGAACAGTCCACCAACCAAAAATATCCAGTCAACAGCGTCCTGTGACCACTGATGAAGGACTAGAGGATGACCAACACAAACTGTGCAGCAGCAGATGAGCTGTCGTCTCTGACTTTACATCTACAAGGTGGACCGACAAGGTAGGAGTGTCTAACAGAGTGGACACAGCAACCACTGAAGAACAGGGTAACAGAGTATCAGAGAAACAGATGGACTACAGTCTGTAACTGTAGAACTACAAAGTGCAGCTGTACAGTAAGTGGAGCTCATAAAGTGGACAATGAGTGTAGAAACAAGGAGGAGGTCATAATGTTGAGGAGGTCATAATGCCTGATCGATGTATATGCTGATTATGAACATTACCAGACTGCCAACTAGAATTCAATAAAACCCCTGGAGATTTTGCTATACAATCGATTTACATTTTACAGTTACAAGTACATATCATTTATCTAAGACTGTCACAGCTAGCATGTTATTCATGCATCAGTATTTATTCAGGCTGAAGCCCAACTACTGAGTGTCGTATGTTGCTAAGATAGAATAAAAAGCTCTTTTATTCAGCACCTTTAGAAGAGGCTACCCAGTGCTCAGAGAAAAGCTGTAGAGAAATCAACAAGCAGCAAACTGACAAAAGCAACAGCAAAGTGGAAAACTGCAGTTCCCCTCAAGAGCCGCCACTGTAACAATCCACAAGCTGCATGAATGAAAATGAGAGGCTACAATAACAGAAGAGCTATTTACTATATATATATATATGATGTCAGAGCCTTCTAGGTCTCCAGATAAGCCTTAATGATTTCAGAGAAAAAAATGTGTCTGTAATTTTTAGTTCAGTTTTTATTCAATAGAATTATGTTTGTATTTAAAAGTAAATAAGGACTGGAGAATTACAATTCTTGAACATCCAGAGAAAAATGTGCCAATATTCTCTGTGGTATGTTAAGTATATATACAACTCTGTTTCCAAAAATGCTGGGACACTGTGCAAAATGTAAATAAAAACAGATTTCAATGATGTGCAAACCAAGTAAACTCTAACTGATAATAGTACAAAGACAACATATCAAGTGTTGGTTTCTTTTTTTAATCTCTATTTTAAATTGAATGCCAGCATGTTTCAAAAAAAGTCGGTATGGATCCATGTTTACAGCTGTGTTTCATCACCTCATCTTTTAACATCACTCTAAGCATTTGGGAACCGAGGAGACTGACAGCCTTGGCAACACCTTAGCAACCAGCTAGGATAATAAAGCAATGGCCTAGCAACGCCTTAGCAATCAGTTGGGGTCCCGTAGCAACAGCCTAGCAACACCCTATCAACCACCTGGGATACAATGGCAATGGTCTAGCAACACTTTTGCACCACCTAGGATAATAGAGCAATGACCTAAGAACATTGCTACAACCATCTAGGATAACAGACACAACTTAACAACCACCTGGGGTACAATAGCAAAGGCCTAGCAACGCCTTAGCAACCACCTAGGATTTTATATCACCAGTTTGGTCAAGCTAGTTCAAAGTTCATGTCCAGTTGCATGTAAAAATTTTAACATACTGGAAAAAGAAAACATAAAATATAAAATGAGCTCTAACTTTATTAGAACAGGCCACAATTTTCAAACGTATTTTCCTCCAATATGTTAAATTCAGCAAATAAACAGTAACTGTCTTAAGAGGCTGTGATTTAGAAATTCCAAAAAAAATTCGACCAATAGAACGACACGTTCTAATAACGCAGCAGCTGGGCTCCCTGAAAACTACCCAGCCAATAACCCAAGAAAATTCCAGGCTCAACTCAGCACTGTGTAGAAAAACTAACTCAGTGATTTTTAGCACGATGCTTTAGGCATGCAGATTAGAGGATGCTAATTGGTGGAGCATTAGCTTCCATTACTCTTTAGTTACGTTAGCCTCGTAGCTCCAGTGTAAAACTAAAGAAGCCAGACCTCACACGCGGTGCCCAATGTCATTTATACCTCTCATGTAGCATCTGTTGGAAAAAAGAGCAGATTTCCTTACTCCTGGTGGAGCCATAGATGGAAGGCCAGGCTTGGACAGCTCGCATCTGGTGTCATGAATCAATCTCAGCAGAGCCACAGTGCCCACGGCTACCGACTGTCCGACTGCTCGACCGCCCTCCCTGTGCAGACCTGAAAAACATCATGCCTTGTATTGAATCAACACAGTTATTGTTTAAAGTATAACTGAACTGGACGACAATGTCGCGTGGATGCAGCTGTGTGTGGAAACAATGTACACATTTAAATCAATGGAATTCATTGCAGAAGTTTTTCGGTGTGGAGCGCAGTGTCTGGTCTGGTCCCTCTCAGCCGCCTGCCTGTCAGTGGAGCCTGTGGCTGAAAAACATACACCGTGCATATAAAGGCAGCAGCTCGGCTCCTCAGTCTGCTCTGAGATGTGAGAGGAATACTTCTGCTGCTTCGACAGGAGCTGGAAAAGCCAGCTGAGTTATGTGTCTGAGTTATGGCCTGTTTGGTCTCTTTGTTTACTGTATGCTAAAAAATGGATACATGAATGACTTTGGTGGAGATTTTCATTGATGTGCATTGATTGAATCCGCTCTTTGCCTTTATTCCAGCTATCATTCTTTGCAGGAGACTCACTTTCAGTTCCTCAAAGAAAGTTGCCTTATCCAAATAATCCTAATTACCAGTAAACTAAATTTCGAACGTCAAAATCAATAAACTAATTTTGTTTCCAGATCTGATGCAGCTCTCTCTCAAAGATGAAAGCTTTAAGTGCTGTTTATCCAATGGGGGCAGTTTTGGGGTCTACGCTCTTCCAGGTGGTTGTTAGGAGCCCCATTTTCTCTGTAGCTTTCAAACATTTTCTGAACTTCAGTTTTGCAAACTTTGCCTTTTTCACTTATTTTCCTTTGGCTTCTTCTTCCCTATGGGAATGGATCATCTTATATCTAATGAAAAATGAATTACTTAATAATAATGGTAGTTTTGATTGGAAATTAAACAAATTAAGGGTGGTAAAAAAAAAAAAAATCATAACAAGAATGTCAATAATCAATGACTTCTGGCTGCACTCCATCCATCGCATGGAGTTCAATCCTATCAGCAGCACCTGATTTGATTTAATGAAGGATTGATTAGATCAACAAAGTATTAGATGGTCACTGTAAGCTGTGGAAATGGGTGAGATAACACACAACAATCACAATGGACTGTTAATTTGCATTTATTCTAATGTTTGTTCTTGTTCTTGAGTTTTACACAGTACTATATTTTCTATTCATATTACCTGTACAGATAAAATGAAAGATAATCAAGTTTGAAGTCATAAATAGACTCCATCTCTCTCCCTCTCTCCCTCCATCCAGTAGGATCTCTGGCCTCTGTCCAGCCCTGAGTAAATTCCACAGTGCTTCGATGGACTCCTGTCTGCCCCGAGATTCAATTAAACTCAACTCAAATTAATTCACTCTCTTTTATTTATGCAGACTCTTGCTTTGTGAGGGAGGAGCTGTAGAGAGCTGCCCTAAAGGCTTCTCACACCAGATGCCCTGAAAGCAAGCTTTAGGCGACAGCGGTAAGCAAAAAGATGCCAGGACACTTGAGCTCAGTTCAGTAGGAAAACACCAAGACCAGCACTAGAGGATTCTCAAAACTACTCTTTTTACTTTTGGCCAATTTCCATCACTGTGAATAGAATCCAAAACCGTGGGGAAGACTGGAGATACTTTCCACTAGAGCTTCCCTAAAAAGCACAAGCACAGTTGCACAACAGCACCAGCAGTCCTATGACGCTGATGGTCAGTGGCCAGCCATGACTACTGGAGGTAGGTCTTCAGGTCATTAATGTTAAAACCCAGTCGAAAACATAAGAAAATTTGATGTACCCATTACCCAACCCACAGGCACCGATGAGAGAGGGCGGGAAGGCCCAAGCCTCGCATGCCAATGAAGGCCGAGTGACAGCAGGAGGAGGACATCAACCAGAAAGAGAGCAGGAGAACAATGACAACCACAAGAGGCATGAAGACGGTGCACAAGCTCCACGCCGGACAGGATCAAACGCGAGGCATAGTGTAGCGGCCTTACTGCAGAACAGGAGTTGGGGCCCAGGAAGTGGTCCTTCCCTGCTGTCACTCGCATCCTTCATTGGCATGCAAGGCTCAGGAAACGCCTTCCCACCCTCTCACACGACTCACCACACGTCGGTGCCCAAATTTCAGCCAACTGGTACAGACTACTAGCTAGCTATTCTATGGGATTTGAAATGTTGTGTTAGCCACTCTAGATTGAATGCAGACATTTGAAGCTTGTAAAAAACATGTGTTTCTATTTGCATGTTACAAGTAAAACAGCCGGGTGGCACGGTGGCGTGGTGGGTAGCGCTGTCGCCTCACAGCGAGGAGGGCCTGGGTTCGATTCCCTGGCCGGGTGACTGGGGTCCTCTCTGTGTGGAGTTTGCATGTTCTCCCCGTGTCTGCGTGGGTTTCCTCCGGGTTCCTCCCACAGTCCAAAGACATGCAGTCAGGCCAATTGGATGTGCTAAATTACCCCTAGGTGTGAGTGACTGTCTGTGTCTGTCTGTCTGCCCTGCGATGGACTGGCGACCTGTCCAGGGTGTATCCTGCCTTCCGCCTGATGACCGCTGGGATAGGCTCCAGCTTCCCCCGCGACCCTGACGGAGAAGCGGCTTAGAAAATGGATGGAAGTAAAACAGCCTGGGCAAAGACATTCTAGCTCATTTCAATCTCTAACAGAAAGCTAATGGTTGTATTCACAGATAACGATGTACCTAGAACATCTAGGCAGCCTTGGTTGACATTCCTCTTTCAATTGTCTCACTGATTTTTTTTTCCTATTGTGAATCAAAACATGATTGCTTGACTTCACAATTTCATATTCGATCTAATGTAGGGCCTTTAGTCCAACTCCTGAAATCTTAACCAATGAGATTAATTAAGAGACCCTTATTAGTCCCACATCAGGGAAACTTCACCTCTGGGTTTAACCCATCCATGAAGTGAAACACCACATACACTCTTGTGAGCACACTTGCCCAGAGCGGTGGGCAGCCCAACCCACAGCACCCAGGGAGCAGTTGGGGGTTAGGTGTCTTGCTCAAGGACACCTCAGTCAGGTGCTGTTGGCTCTGGGGATCGAACCGGTGACCTTCTGGTCACGAGGCTGGGGCCCTAACCTCCAGCCCACGACTGCCCATGAGAGAGCTAACTTTCAACATTTGAATCCTTTTGTTAGCCACACAGTATCATCCTGTTACTCTACACGTTTGGAAGAGAGCACTGAGAACATGGCTGTACCAGAAAGTGAGCGACAACAACAAAATCAGAAAAATTCATATTAGAATCATCAAAGCTGGCAGCCTTCAGGTCTAAGAAAATGACCTATTTACCCCTGAGTGTAACTGGATCCTTTAAATGACGATGTCTTTCAGGAGCCAAAATATGAATAACGTTGAATGATGTGACCAATTACAAAGTGGTACCAACACTGTAACCATCAAAACATATTGAAATTAAACACACACAAAAGAAATAATATCCAAATATGAAAATGTAACTGAGTAAAAAGATTCCTTTACTCATTAATATACTTTAGTAGAAGTAAAAGTAATATACAAAAACTGCTGCACATTGAACTGACTTGATAAGCCTGGGAAAACCCCTGTGGTGCAGCCATTAGAAAACAAACGGTATGAAAACAGCCTGATGATCTTCAGAGATGTTAGATGTGAGGCTGCAGCTACTGAAGCAGCATCAAAACTAACACTGACACTGTTCTTCATCAGGTTCAGAGGAGGGTAGAGTTGCCTAAATAAGTACTCAACTAAAAGTATTGATACATTAAATAATTACACAAGTAAATGTAAAAGTACCTTCACCAAAATAACTTGGGTACGAATACAAAAGAAGCAGGTCGAAAATCTACTAAAGTACTGAGTACTGCATCAGAACTTCTAAGTAGTTACATGTCCAGCCTTTATCAGCACAGGAACTGAAGATTGTGCTGCTCTGTCTCTTTTGGTCTAAAATAAAGAAGCTCCAAAGTCAGAGATACAGCCAATCACAAACCAGTACAAATACTGCCACCATCAAAACATATTGAAATGAAACACAAAAGAGGAACTAGTAGCTAAATATGGTGGTTATCTAAATGTGGTAGTATCTAATGTGAGAGCATCTAAATGTGGTTGGTTAGTGTAGTGGTTAACACCTCTGCCTTCTATGCTGTAGACTGGGGTTCAATCCCCCACCTGGGTAAAACACCCTACACTACACCAATAAGAGTCCTTGGGCAAGACTCCTAACACCACCTTCGCCTACCTGTGGAAAAGGATCAAACTGTAAGTTGCTCTGGATAAGAGCTTCAGCCAAAATGCTGTAAATGTAAATATGAAAATATTACTGAGTAAAAAGTTCGCACTACTCATTAATATAGTAATATATATTCTAAATAGTAGAAGTAACAGTAATATGGTTTGAAAGTACTCAACAGAGTAAAAATACCATTGGTATTTTGTTTAAGTACATGTACCTGATTAAGCGTAACTAGTTACTACTCACCTTTAAATAGTTTAATAAAGACATCATTAACATGACTTGAATTGCAATTTCATTTCACCACTGAGACATCACTTTTGGGGATGTGGCACCACCCCTGGTCACTGGGCGGGTGTATGTAAATGTTGGGGGCGTAAAAAGTAATGAGTCAAGACTGTTATGTAACAGTCGTAATGTAACATTTTGCAATTTGCCAGTTTTGCCGCCCTCTTTTGCAAATGCAGGATTTTGGTTTGAAGGAAGAGACAACAGTGTTTGAGGTTCATGGCATGTCAGCTCCAAACTTTCCTTATTCAATGTAAAACGTTTTCCATACTATGACACCTTTAAGGTACAGCAGCAGCCAATTCAGTGTGCAGTACTGCTAGCTTGCTTATCGCCTGGATGGAGCCAAGTTCATATTTCAACCTCATGACACAAAGGATGGCACCTCTGCCTTTAACCCATCTATATAGTGAAACACCACATACACACTAGTGAATGCATACACACTAGGGGCAGTGAGCACACTTGCCTGGAGTGGTGGGCAACCCTATCCACAGCACCCGGGGAGCAGTGGGGGGGTTAGGTGTCTTGCTCAAGGGCACTTCAGTCACGTATTGTCAGCTCAGGGGATCAAACTGGCGCCTTCCAACCACAGGGCTGGCTCCCTAACTTCCAGCTAATGACTGCCCCCAGTTTGCCACAGGCTGCAACTAAGGAAAAAACTAAAACAGCATTTATTTTTCCCAAACGGAAAACCAACTTAAACCCAGGTTAAGTTCTTAATTTGGGCATCACTTTGACTCCAAAAAGATGCACTGGTCAAACACAGGTCAATCTGCCCCACCTAGTGTTGCAAAAAACAATGGGCATTGCTGGGACTGCCTATAGCTGCAAACTATAACAGAAATAACCCCAACAATGAGCAATATTTCCAGGCTTCTTTTTTAAGCTGGAAATTATTAACATGGTGCTGTTCACACACCAGGTTACAGACTAGTCTAGCTCTTCACAACTTCAAAACAGAATGTAATTAAGGTGACTTCCACCACAGTGAGCAGTGCAGAATAGAACGTCTCAAACCTCTTGCTGCTGTAGTTCCACAATGATGTCTGGATCTGCTATGATTTCACCTTGAGCTGAGTGAACCGTACATTTAGGAAGAAGGTAGAAAATTGCACCTCATCACGTCTCTGCAGTTATTTGAGTTGGTTGAAGAAGATGACAGTATTTCAAACTTGATCTCGCTTCCCCAAGTTCTGCTATAATGTTCCTGTCAGTCCACATATAGTCGCCCTTGGAATCAGGGCAGCTACTGGAAACATTTACTTTGCATTTCGTCAAGAAAATTATTGCTGCTTATTTGGGCTCATAAATTATAAAAGTCTGATGCCAGGATGCAATAAATCAAGAAAGAGATCCAATGAGCCCTGAAATGGAGGATGACTACTTCAGAGAAATGTTTTTTCTTTCCTTAATAGAGATGAAACGATAGATAAGAGGAAATTCATGTTTAAATATAATCAATTTTACTTATATAGCACCTTTCATACATGTAATGAAGGTCACCGCACACAGTAAAAAGACACTAAGAATGAATCTAAATCTGATCTAGCATAAAATAATTAAAATTACATTATTACATTAAAATGTAAAATCAAGAATAAAATAATAAAAAAGTGGTAAGATAAAAGAAAAACTTCTTCTTTCTTCTTCTTCTTTTGGCTGCTCCCTTTAGGGGTCGCCACAGTGGATCATCTGCCTCCATCTTGCCCTATCCACTGCCTCCTCTACTTTCACACCAACCATCTCCATGTCCACCTTCACTACATCCATAAACCTTCTCTGAGGTCTACCTCTTCTCCTTCTATCCGGCAGCTCCATCTCCAACATTCTTTGCCCAATATATCCACTATTCCTCCTCAACACATGTCCAAACCATCTCAACCTGGCCTCTCTGGCTTTATCTCCAAACTGCTCCACCTTCACTGTCCCTCTGATCTGCTCATTTCTAATCTTGTCACTCCCAACGAAAATCTCAGCATCTTCATCTCCGCCACCTCCAGCTCAGCCTCCTGTCTTTTAAACAGAGCCACAGTCTCCAAACCAAACATCATAGCAGGACGCACTGCTGTCTTGTAGACCTTCCCTTTCACTCTTGCTGCTATCCTTCTGTCACGCATCAGCCCTGACACCTGTCTCCACCCACTCCATCCTGCCTGCACCCTCTTCTTCACCTCTTTTCTACACTGTCCATTGCTCTGGATGGTTGACCCAAGATATTTGAAGTCATCCACCTTTACGACCTCTACTCCTAGCATCTTCACCTTCCCACCTGCCTCCCTCTCATTCACACACATGTATTCCGTCTTGTCTCTACTGACCTTCATTCCTCTCCTCTCCAGTGCAAACCTCCACCTCTCCAGATTCTCTTCCACCTGCTCTCTACTCTCACCACAGATTACAATGTCATCTGCAAACATCATGGTCCATGGAGCCTCCTGCCTGACCACATCTGTCAACCTGTCCATCACCATTGCAAACAAGAAGGGGCTCAAAGCTGATCCCTGATGTAACCCCACCTTCACCTTGAAACCATTTGTCACTCCAACTGCACACCTCACCACTGTCTCACTATCCTCATACATGTCCTGCACCACCCTAACATACTTTTCAGCTACACCTGACTTCCTCATACAGTACCACAGTTCCTGTCTTGGCACCCTATCATCTGCCTTCTCTAGATCCACAAAGACACAATGCAGCTCCTTCTGACCTTCTCTGTACTTCTCTACCAACACTCTCAACACAAAAACTGCATCTGTGGTACTGAAACCAAACTGCTGCTCACTGATCTGAACCTCTCGCCTTAGCCTTGCTTCAACAACTCTTTCCCATACCTTCATGGTGTGGCTCATCAACTTTATACCTCTGTAGTTACTGCAGCTCTGCACATCACCCTTGTTCTTAAAAATGGGGACCAGTACACTGCTTCTCCACTCATCAGGCGTCCTCTCACTCTCCAGGAGTTTGTTAAACAACCTGGTTAAACAGTCCACTGCCTTCTTTCCTAAACATCTCCATGCCTCCACAGGTATGTCATCTGGACCAACTATAAAACAATAAAAAAAAAGAAAAATTATACTTAAAGGTATATATTATGGTAGTAATAGTCAGCTTAGTAGTAAATAATCCTAATTCTAACCCTCAACATTGACTAGTACTAACCTAACAACAAAAGTATGTGAAAATATAGTGAAGTATGCAAAAATAAAGAATTCATTAAAAAAAACAATGATATAACTGATAACATCTAAATCATTTCATTTTACACAGTTTTTACTATCTTATATTTGATATAGTCAGTCAAGCTTTCTTTTTAGGTTTCACACTGGAGCCACAAGGCTAATGTTGTCATCAAGTCAACCTTTAAACGAAAGTCATAACCTCTTCTGCTCTTCTGAGCAAACAAAGTTTCCCACTTTTATTTTTTCACAACCCTTTTCCAACCTCCGTTTATCATTAATAATACATGTTAATAATCAAACAGGCCATTTTTGATACTGATACTTTAAGAATTACATATGTAAATGAGCTTCGTTCTGATTGGCTGCCTCATTCAAAGAGCAGTCTGGGCTGAAAGACTCCTTATAGCTTCAGCATGAATAAGTGGAGTTACACTGCTGTGGACTGAATATGCTGGTGTAGATAAATTCGTCGGTTTTTGTGACATCACAGATACAGTGAACTTAAAATGGGTTGTTTATGCAGGTTAGTTTCCATGTATGGACTTCCATGTATGTGAAGAGAGAACTTTGTGTTTTAAACATTTAACAATATTTTCATTCTACAAAAAAAAACAACTTTTATATAAAAATTATATATACAATGCATTTTTCTGTCTCTTCAAGTGTGAACACTAGCATCCACACCACTAGGGGTAGTGTGGAACAGTGGAACTGCTTAGTTTATCCAATTCATTTATTATTATCTTATTTCCATCCAACACTTTTGGGATGAGTTGAAATGAAGTTTGTGATCAAGAACTAATTATTCAACTTTTGGACATACACTGTAGCTGCACCTGCACTGGGTCAGTCCCCCTCTTGTCACTGGGGTGGAACCCTTATGGGTCCATCTCAGCACATTTAGTCAGAGATCATAACTGGACCATAATCCACTGAAATGATCTGTTCTAAGCTGTACTGACTCCACACACCCTGCCTCGCCTCCAGGCTTTTACTCTACTGCTCTGATGAAAACATTCGGTTATGAAAAGGAACAAATACCAACTTTTCACCTGGAGGAACTGATTTAAGCTTCCTGTCGTGTTCGGGTCAAATCTGACCGATTTGTGTTTTACATCTCATCGCCTCAAGGCCTCATGATGTCCTCCACACTGGGCACTAGAACATGGAAAAGTGATGATCTCCTCTTTCATTGGATTTTGAGTGTTTAGTCAATCAATCGTTACGCCTGTGGGGTTCCTGGTCAGAAGTGACCGCCATAGGAAACGAATGGGTATCCAGACCATATTCATCCATCAGACAGAGAACATCCTCATACACCCCCCCCAACTCACTCACTCATACACACCCCCCCAACTCACTCACTCATTCTCATACACACCCCCCAACTCACTCACTCATTCTCATACACACCCCCCAACTCACTCACTCATACACACCCCCCAACTCACTCACTCATACACACCCCCCAACTCACTCACTCATACACACCCCCCCAACTCACTCACTCATACACCCCCCCCCCCCCCAACTCACTCGCTCATCCTCATACACACCCCCCAACTCACTCACTCATCCTCATACACACCCCCCAACTCACTCACTCATACACACCCCCCCAACTCACTCACTCATACACAGCCCCCCAACTCACTCACTCATCCTCAGACACACCCCCCAACTCACTCACTCATCCTCATACACACCCCCCAACTCACTCACTCATCCTCATACACACCCCCCAACTCACTCACTCATCCTCATACACACCCCCCCAACTCACTCACTCATACACACCCCCCCAACTCACTCACTCATACACCCCCCCCCAACTCACTCACTCATCCTCATACACACCCCCCAACTCACTCACTCATCCTCATACACACCCCCCAACTCACTCACTCATCCTCATACACACCCCAACTCACTCGCTCATCCTCATATACACCCCCCAAATCACTCACTTATCCTCATACACACCCCCCCAACTCACTCACTCATCCTCATACACCCCCCAACTCACTCACTCATCCTCATACACACCCCCCCAACTCACTCACTCATCCTCATACACACCCCCCCAACTCACTCACTCATACACACCCCCCCAACTCACTCACTCATACACCCCCCCCCAACTCACTCACTCATCCTCATACATACCCCCCCCAACTCACTCACTCATCCTCACACACACCCCCCAACTCACTCACTCATCCTCATACACACCCCCCAACTCACTCACTCATCCTCATATACACCCCCCAAATCACTCACTTATCCTCATACACACCCCCCCAACTCACTCACTCATCCTCATACACCCCCCAACTCACTCACTCATCCTCATACACACCCCCCCAACTCACTCACTCATCCTCATACACACCCCCCAACTCACTCACTCATCCTCATACACACCCCCCAACTCACTCAGTCATCCTCATACACACCCCCCCAACTCACTCACTCATACACACCCCCCCAACTCACTCACTCATCCTCATACACACCCCCCAACTTACTCACTCATCCTCATACACACCCCCTCAACTCACTCACTCATCCTCATACACACCCCCCAACTCACTCACTAATCCTCATACACCCCCCCAACTCACTCACTCATCCTCATACACACCCCCCCAACTCACTCACTCATCCTCATACACACCCCCCAACTCACTCACTCATCCTCATACACACCCCCCAACTCACTCACTCATCCTCATACACACCCCCCAACTCACTCACTCATCCTCATACACACCCCCTCAACTCACTCACTCATCCTCATACACACCCCCAACTCACTCACTCATCCTCATACACACCCCCTCAACTCACTCACTCATCCTCATATACACCCCCTCAACTCACTCACTCATCCTCATACACACCCCTAACTCACTCACTCATCCTCATACACACCCCCTCAACTCACTCACTCATCCTCATATACACCCCCTCAACTCACTCACTCATCCTCATACACACCCCCCCAACTCACTCACTCATCCTCATACACACCCCCCAACTCACTCGCTCATCCTCATACACACCACCCCAACTCACTCGCTCATCCTCATACACACCCCCCAACTCACTCACTCATCCTCATACACACCCCCTCAACTCACTCACTCATCCTCATACACACCACCCCAACTCACTCACTCATCCTCATACACACCCCCTCAACTCACTCACTCATCCTCATACACACCCCCCTCAACTCACTCACTCATCCTCATACACACCCCCTCAACTCACTCACTCATCCTCATACACACCCCGCAACTCACTCACTCATCCTCATACACACCCCCCAACTCACTCACCCTCATACACACCCCCCAACTCACTCACCCTCATACACACACCCCAACTCACTCACTCATCCTCATACACACCCCCCAACTCACTCACTCATCCTCATACACACCCCCTCAACTCACTCACTCATCCTCTTACACACCCCCCAACTCACTCACTCATCCTCATACACACCCCCCCCAACTCACTCACTCATCCTCATATACACCCCCCAACTCACTCACTCATCCTCATACACACCCCCCAACTTACTCACTCATCCTCATACACCCCCCCAACTCACTCACTCATCCTCATATACACACCCCCCAACTCACTCACTCATCCTCATACACACCTCCCCCAACTCACTCACTCATCCTCATATACACCCCCCAACTCACTCACTCATCCTCATACACACCCCCCAACTTACTCACTCATCCTCATACACCCCCCCAACTCACTCACTCATCCTCATATACACCCCCCAACTCACTCACTCATCCTCATACCCCCCCCCCCAACTCACTCACTCTATTTGTGTTTGCACTGCAGTTATTTTATGTCTGATTCTATAAATTCAGGTTAAACGCTACTCTGAGACGTTGTTCACAGCTAAAGAATGGTGAATAAAAATACGGTGGTGAAAATGTTTTTTGTGCTAATTTAAGAGCAGTTAAAACACACCGGTCAGTATTGACCGGGAACACTAAAGTAAGGGGCGGGAGGTGAAGAGGACAGGAGGGTTAAGGTTAGGTTACTTCTAACTGTGTACAATAATGGCAGCAAACTGTTTTGGAGGCTCTGGGTTCTGTGTGATACTTGAGTGCTTCTTATATGATCTGTACTCACGTTAATTAGAATAAAGATTTGAGATTTTTCCATCAAGCTCATACTGTTTCCTTACAAGGGCTTCAGGAGAAGGGCAGCGTTTGGATGCACTGCACCGTGCCGCTTCAACAGAGACACTCTGGAGGGTGGTTTTCCTCGAGCCTCTCCACAGCTGCTTTACCTAAACCAATCAGCATAGAGATAATGGAGGAGGACACTGAACAGGAAATACAGCACAGACTGACCATCAGCTGAGAATTGGAGCCAGAGAGCGAGAGAGACCTAGAAACAGAAAATAAGAATAATAAGAATAAGAGAGAGAGAGAGCGAGAGAGAGAGAGAGAAATGGAGAGGAAAAGAGAGAATAAGAAAAGAAGAATCTAGGGTGAAAGGTAATAAGAGAAGGACATTGAGAAAGAGAGAGGAGTGCGGATGGGAAATGAGACAGAGAAAACGAGAGAGAGTGAGAGATGAATCGAAGAGGGAGATAATGAGAGAGAGAGGGGAGAGGAAAGTGGGAAAGCAAGAGAAAAAGAACTAAAGAGAACGTAACAAGAGAGGGATAAAGAAAGAGGGATACCAAATGAAAGAGAACAAAATAAGAAGAATAAAAGAGAGAATGAGGAAAAACAGAAAGTGAGAGAGAGAAAAGAAAGAGACTGAGATAGAAAGGGACTGAGAGAAAAAGGGACTGAGTGAGGTGCTGAGGGAAACACTGTATACTGTAGCGCTGCTTGCATTCTAATCACATCACTCCCTCCCTCCCTCCCTCCCTTCCTCCTTCCCTCCCTCCCTGTCTCTCTCTCTCTCTCTCTTTCTGTTTATGTATGACACTCAGTGGATCTCTGCCTGTTTGTTATTTCTCTGTTTATGTCACCCTTCACCATATTCTTTACATTCTCCCTCTATCTCCTCTCTCCCTCTGTGTCTGTCCATCTTTCAGGTTCACATTCACATTGCTTTGCTGGCATTGTAACTGTACTTGTAACCAACTGATGAGAGAACAATGAAGGGAATTCTGAGTATTAATAGTGACACTGACGATAACACAGATAACACGTACACAAAGCTGTCAAATTATCAGGTACATCTATAAATTATTTGATATTTTATAGAAATGCGCTACATGGGTGCAATTTGCAGGTGTACTACAGACTGTAGCCCCCCGGTTGCAGGGCAATGTATCATATCTTTCTACTAAGTCATCATTAGAAAGAAAGGAACCAGATGAGCACCGCTGACCACATATTAAACCCAGCAACTCTGCTGTGCACTTAGAATCAGACTTACACCTCAAAGACCCAAGACTTGACACAGACTCACATTCCAGAGACTCGAGATTCAACTCAGACTTGCACTCCAAAGGCTCAAAACTTGGCTTGGACTTGCACTTCATAGACTTGAGAATCAACTAGAATTCATAATTCAGACACTCAAGACTCAGCATGGATTTGCACCACAGAGACTCAAGATATGACTTGGACTTCTATCCCAGAAAATCAAGTATTGACTAGTACTCACACCCCAAAGACTCGAGATTTAACAGGTACTCACACCCCACAAACTCGAGATTTAACAGGTACTCACTCCCCACAGACTCGAGATTTAACAGGTACTCACACCCCAAAGACTCGAGATTTAACAGGTACTCACACCCCACAAACTCGAGATTTAACAGGTACTCACTCCCCACAGACTCGAGATTTAACAGGTACTCACAGCCCACAGACTCGAAATTTAACAGGTATTCACTCCCCACAGACTCAAGATTTAACAGGTACTCACAGCCCACAGACTCGAAATTTAACAGGTACTCACACCCCACAGATTCGAGATTTAACAGGTACTCACTCCCCACAGACTCGAGATTTAACAGGTACTCACACCCCACAAACTCGAGATTTAACAGGTACTCACTCCCCACAGACTCGAGATTTAACAGGTACTCACTCCCCACAGACTCGAGATTTAACAGGTACTCACAGCCCACAGACTCGAAATTTAACAGGTATTCACTCCCCACAGACTCAAGATTTAACAGGTACTCACTCCCCAAAGACTCGAGATTTAACAGGTACTCACTCCCCACAGATTCAAGATTTAACAGGTACTCACTCCCCACAGACTCGAGATTTAACAGGTACTCACTCCCCACAGACTCGAGATTTAACAGGTACTCACACCCCACAAACTCGAGATTTAACAGGTACTCACTCCCCACAGACTCGAGATTTAACAGGTACTCACTCCCCACAGACTCGAGATTTAACAGGTACTCACTCCCCACAGACTCGAGATTTAACAGGTACTCACTCCCCACAGACTCGAGATTTAACAGGTACTCACTCCCCACAGACTCGAGATTTAACAGGTACTCACACCCCACAGACTCGAGATTTAACAGGTACTCACACCCCACAAACTCGAGATTTAACAGGTACTCACTCCCCACAGACTCGAGATTTAACAGGTACTCACAGCCCACAGACTCGAAATTTAACAGGTATTCACTCCCCACAGACTCAAGATTTAACAGGTACTCACAGCCCAAAGACTCGAGATTTAACAGGTACTCACTCCCCACAGACTCGAGATTTAACAGGTACTCACACCCCACAAACTCGAGATTTAACAGGTACTCACTCCCCACAGACTCGAGATTTAACAGGTACTCACTCCCCACAGACTCGAGATTTAACAGGTACTCACAGCCCACAGACTCGAAATTTAACAGGTATTCACTCCCCACAGACTCGAAATTTAACAGGTACTCACACCCCACAGATTCGAGATTTAACAGGTACTCACTCCCCACAGACTCGAGATTTAACAGGTACTCACACCCCACAAACTCGAGATTTAACAGGTACTCACTCCCCACAGACTCGAGATTTAACAGGTACTCACTCCCCACAGACTCGAGATTTAACAGGTACTCACAGCCCACAGACTCAAAATTTAACAGGTATTCACTCCCCACAGACTCAAGATTTAACAGGTACTCACTCCCCAAAGACTCGAGATTTAACAGGTACTCACTCCCCACAGACTCGAGATTTAACAGGTACTCACTCCCCACAGACTCGAGATTTAACAGGTACTCACACCCCACAAACTCGAGATTTAACAGGTACTCACTCCCCACAGACTCGAGATTTAACAGGTACTCACTCCCCACAGACTCGAGATTTAACAGGTACTCCCCACAGACTCGAGATTTAACAGGTATTCACTCCCCACAGACTTGAAATTTAACAGGTATTCACTCCCCACAGACTCGAGATTTAACAGGTACTCACTCCCCACAGACTCGAGATTTAACAGGTACTGACTCCCCACAGACTCGAGATTTAACAGGTACTCACACCCCACAGACTCGAGATTTAACAGGTATTCACTCCCCACAGACTTGAGATTTAACAGGTATTCACTCCCCACAGACTCGAGATTTAACAGGTACTCACTCCCCACAGACTCGAGATTTAACAGGTACTCACTCCCCACAGACTCGAGATTTAACAGGTACTCACTCCCCACAGACTCGAGATTTAACAGGTACTGACTCCCCACAGACTCGAGATTTAACAGGTACTCACTCCCCACAGACTCGAGATTTAACAGGTATTCACTCCCCACAGACTCGAGATTTAACAGGAACTCACTCCCCACAGACTCGAGATTTAACAGGTACTCACTCCCCACAGACTCGAGATTTAACAGGTACTCACACCCCACAGACTCGAGATTTAACAGGTACTCACACCCCACAAACTCGAGATTTAACAGGTACTCACTCCCCACAGACTCGAGATTTAACAGGTATTCACTCCCCACAGACTCGAGATTTAACAGGTACTCACTCCCCACAGACTCGAGATTTAACAGGTACTCACTCCCCACAGACTCGAGATTTAACAGGTACTCACTCCCCACAGACTCGAGATTTAACAGGTACTCACTCCCCACAGACTCGAGATTTAACAGGTACTCACTCCCCACAGACTCGAGATTTAACAGGTACTCACACCCAACAGATTCGAGATTTAACAGGTACTCACTCCCCACAGACTCGAGATTTAACAGGTACTCCCCACAGACTCGAGATTTAACAGGTATTCACTCCCCACAGACTTGAGATTTAACAGGTATTCACTCCCCACAGACTCGAGATTTAACAGGTACTCACACCCCACAGACTCGAGATTTAACAGGTACTCACAGCCCACCGACTCGAGATTTAACAGGTATTCACTCCCCACAGACTCGAGATTTAACAGGTACTCACACCCCACAGACTCGAGATTTAACAGGTACTGACTCCCCACAGACTCGAGATTTAACAGGTACTCACTCCCCACAGACTCGAGATTTAACAGGTATTCACTCCCCACAGACTCGAGATTTAACAGGTACTCACTCCCCACAGACTCGAGATTTAACAGGTACTCACTCCCCACAGACTCGAGATTTAACAGGTACTCACTCCCCACAGACTCGAGATTTAACAAGTATTCACTCCCCACAGACTCAAGATTTAACAGGTACTCACTCCCCACAGACTCGAGATTTAACAGGTATTCACTCCCCACAGACTCAAGATTTAACAGGTACTCACACCCCACAGACTCGAGATTTAACAGGTACTCACTCCCCACAGACTCGAGATTTAACAGGTACTCACTCCCCACAGATTCGAGATTTAACAGGTACTCACTCCCCACAGACTCGAGATTTGACTAGTGCTCACACCTCACAGACCTGAGATTTAACAGGTACTCAGACCCCGCAGATTTGAGATTTGACTAGCATTCACACCCTAGAGACTTGAGACTTGACTAGTGCTCACACCCCAAAAACTCAAGACTAGTCTTGAACCTCAGAGACTTAAGAACTGAATTACATCAGACCGACTTGAGACTCAATTCTGACTTGCTCTTCAGAGACATGAGATTTGACTCATTCATCCCAAAGACCTGAGACTCGAATCACACCATATTGACTTGGGAATTGACTCAGCCTGACCTCCAGAGACTTGATCTTGCACCCCAGAGACTTGAGACTCAATTCAGATTCACACTTCAGACACTCAACTCAGACTCATGTTTCAAAGACTCAAGACATCTCAAAGACTCACATCTTAGAGACTCAACTCAGACTCACACCTCAAAGACTCAAGACCTGCACTCATACCTCAGAGATTGAACTCAGACTCATACCACAAAGACTCAAGCCTTGCACTCATACCTTAGAGACTCAACTCAGACTCATGCCTCAAAGACTGGAGACTTGCACTCATACCTCAGAGACTCAACTTAGATTTACGCCTCAGACTTGAGACTTGTATTCATACCTCGGAGACTCAACTCAGACTCATGCCTCAAAGACTCCAGACTTGCACTCATACCTCAGATTCAACTCAGACTCATACCTCAAAGAATCGAGACTTGCGCTCATACCTCAGAGACTCAACTCAGATTCACGCCTCAGACTTGAGACTTGCATTCATACCTCAGAAACTCAGCTCAGACTCATACCACAAAGACTCAAACCTTGCACTCATACCTCAAAGACTCAACTCAGATTCACGCTTAAGACTTGAGACTTTCATTCATACCTCGGAGATTCAACTCAGACTCACACTTCAAGCACTCAAGGCTTGCACTCATACCTCAGAGACACAATTCAGGCTCACGCCTCAAAGACTCGAGACTTGCACTCATACCCTAGAGACTCAGCTCAGAATCACTCCTAAAAGAAAGACTCGCAATTCAATTTGCACTCACACCACAGAGATTTGAGACTTGACACAGATTTATGCTTCGATAAGGTGAAACTTGACACATACTCGCACCTCAGAGACCTAAAATTTGACTTGGACTCACATACATGGATGTGTTGTTTTCTTGAATAGTATGACAATTATATTAACAGACTCTGTTATATCTTAAATATATCTCTTTTTATCCCACTCTCTGTCTCTTCTGCACTTCAATCCATCTGCCGCTGCATCCTCTTCTCAGAATCTATGTTTTCTCTCTCGGTTCAAGGGCTTTTATTGGCAAGCCTGGTCTTTGACAACATCACCATAACAGCCAAACAAGGACAATAGTGATGTCTGACAATAAACACATCTGCAACAAACTGAGACTGTCCAAACAAAGATGTCAGAAAACATCAAAAGCTCATCTTTTTTTATTTATTCATTTGCTCTTTGTTTCTATCAGTTGCTGGATGTATCGGGAACAAAAGTGAATGTAAACAGCAATAGAGATAGCGTTCCCTCCCTCTCCCTCGCTCTCGCTCTCTCTCCCTCTCTCCATAGCTAAGGGTGTCGCAGGGGCATGGCTGAAAGCCGCGATTGAAGGTGGGAATTAATTATTCCAGCGCAGCGCGGGTCTCCTGGGCTTTAGGATCATTCTGTAATACAGCGCTGTTAGTCTGGCACAAACAGAGGCGAACGCAGAGAGGAACAATAGGTGCCTCTGTCTGCTGAGGGAGATTTGGCTCAGTGCTCTGAGACCCTGCATTCTGTGCCATTAGTGATGGGGTTTACTCATTAATGCATACAAAGAATCCAGTACTCACCACACATTAGGCCCATGTGATAAATACAATAATTAGCCAAATACATTTTTTATATATATACTACAGCCCTAAAGGGCAGACCTTCTAAAAAGAGAATTAAGCTAGTTTAAGGTACATCTCTTGCTGGCATATATTGTTAGAAATGAAGGTTCTGTGCAGGAACATTTTTCGTTCATCAAGGTACAAACAATGTAAATGTTCCCTCAAAGGTACAACAGTGGTTTTAAGGTCTGATTGTGAACCTTAACCTATGGTCACCATGCCCAGTGCCAAGTATCAGTTTGATGGGTAGCATTGGGCTGTTGAACAGTGGAACTGCATTCTCTGGAGTGATGGAGCTCCAACCAGTAGCTTTGGGATGAGCTGGAGTGACCCAGAACTGATCATCCAACATTAGTACCTGACCTCACTAATGCTCTTGTGGCTGAATGCAATCAGATCCTCACAGCAATGAAGAAGACTAGAGGCTGTTGCTGCAGCAAAAGGGGGAATGACCTCCTTATTAATACCACTGATTTCAGCAGGTATCTACAAACCTGTGGACATAAGCCGTTTACACGTTTTATCATCTGTTATATAGCTAGAAACTATAGCTACCAGACTAGAAGATTCAAAATACTATCCAGCCTTAAAATTTATAGTATAGATGGGTGATAAAAATGATAACAACAATGAAAATCAATATTTTTTCAACAAAACAGGTAAGTAGTTCTGGTATTAAGAGCGAAGGTCCTCTATTCCTTCTTCGTCAGACCCTGAGAACCAGTACCAGTTCTAGATGTACAGTTTTAGGGCATTTTGCTGTCTTAAGTTTCCTTCTAGTCAAGACTGGTAGTTTATTGTTGGGAAGTCATGGGCTGGAGGTTAAGGAACTGGCCCTGTGACCGGAAAGTTACTGGTTCGATCCCCAGCACCGGCAGGCCATGACTGTGGTGTCCTTGAAAAGACACCCATCCCCCAATTGCTCCCTGGGTGCTGTGGATAGGGCTGCCCACCGCTCCGGGCAAGTGTGCTCACTGCCCCCTAGTGTGTATGTGGTGTTTCACTTCACGGATGGGTTAAATACGGAGGTGAAATTTCCCTGTTTGTGGGATTAAAAAGTGTCACTTATTCCTTATAATAAACTTTTCAAATCGTTACGATGAAACACAACTCTCAAATACAAAGAAATAACCCTGACAATAAAGTTAGAAAGACTAAGATTATCTGAAATAGAGGCTGACAGAGCATCTAACCATCCACCAAGCTTGTTTCATTAGTGTTATGCTAACAAAACAAGCACAATGCAAAGGCAAGACATTGTGTACAATTGCAGGCTGTAGCCCAGTAGTGTAGGCAGAAATACAGTTTTGGGTAGGCTTGCTTGGTTAAGTGGGTCAGCCAACGTGATATATGCAATTTCCAAATGCCCTGCAGTATCATAACATCAGGTTATAGCCTATTGTTGACAGCAGTCCAGTAATCACCCTACCTATTCCAACATATACACCTGTGGTCATACTAGACAACAGCAGGACTGTGTACACATCAACTAAAATGCTGGATACATAAACACATAAACACAACCAGCAGTGCATTACTACGCTCACCACAGGCACAGCTTTTACTCAGTGAAGATAACATAACCAAGTTAAAATCAGCTGAGTTGTACAACAGCTGGCATGAAAGGTGTGTATGGGCCATTCGTGTCTTACCTTTGATGAGTCACTTGCTTTGGCATTTTGACACAGCACATTTCAGCTTTTGTAGTCAAAGAGCATGGTGCTATTTTAGCAGACCACCTTATTTCTTGGTTTCTTTTGTTTCTCTGGAAATAAGGTAGACAATGATATCTCTTCAGGCACAGGGGCTTACTTTTAGTTTCCCCAGGCACGTCCTTTGACCTCAGCTGGAGAATCAAAGACTTGAGGCATTGGCAGACAACAGAGGCTAAGCAGGGATCGGATGGCTGAGAAAATAAGATGGAAATTGGGAAGGGTTCATTGGACTATACCTCGAACTCCATTCAGGAATTATGAGGAGAGCATAATCCTTTTGATTGGCCAAATTACAATGACAACACTGACAGAAAACAAACAAAACTCATTTTCTTTATCTAAAAATAGCTTAACAAATATTCTGTCCCCACTTGATAGGCCTGTGATCTACCTAGGTAGGCATAGGCTTTGGGAGGCCTACCTGTGGCTTCGTCCCTGCTCTGGCTGATCTGTTTCTACACAGTTTATCAGACCCCCAGCTTCATCATCGGTCAGTTTAGGAGTACAGAAACACTGCTGTCCCGATATTAACATGAGGGTAAGTTCCTTTGGAGCTCACACTTACCTGCTTAATACCTACAAATTAAGGGCATGTAAAAGAAAGCATTGCCACAATATCCAGACAAGAGCAGCTCTGTGGTCAGAGACTGACCACTGATGAAGGACTAGAGGAGGTATCTCACTGTACACCAGCCAAGTGGCCGGGGAGTGTTCTCAACAGCAGGCATGTGGACCCTCGTCTTGCTGAAGGTTCCCCAACATCCTCCACACAGCAGAGTGTGACCTCTCAGAGTGTTTCATGCTGCACACAGATCACCCTGAGCAAACACACTCACCGGGTGCAGAGCGGAGAGGAGTCTTATTTGAGAACATCAACTTGAAGAAATTTTAATCTGGGCTTTATTTGTACACGCAGTCTTCCATGAGAAAACAAAGTGGAGTGTTTGAAAATGAGGTCTTGTGTTTTTTCTGAATATTGCAGCTCTTTTGGTGCGTGTTTATGAGCAGCTTATTGTAATTTGCCCTTTCAGATTTCCTTCTGCATAATGTATTAGTCTATCAGAGGCGTGAGAGTAAAGCTGTTTACTTTTCCTAATCACATCACACTGAGGTACCTGAGAGTTGCTCTCTCTCTCACTCACTCACTCACTCACTCACTCACTCACTCACTTCTTCACTCACTCTCACTCTCTATCTTTCACTGATGCACTCCCTCTCTCTCCTTCACTCACTCACTCATGCTCTCTCTCTATATCTCTCTCGCTCTCTCTCTCTCACTCATTCACACTCTTTCTCTCACTCACTCACTCACTCACTCACTCACTCACTCACTCACTCACTCACTCACTCACTCACTCACTCTCTATCTTTCACTGATTCACTCCCTCTCTCTCCTTCACTCACTCACTCATGCTCTCTCTCTATATCTCTCTCGCTCTCTCTCTCTCACTCATTCACACTCTTTCTCTCACTCACTCACTCACTCACTCACTCACTCACTCACTCACTCACTCACTCTCTATCTTTCACTGATTCACTCCCTCTCTCTCCTTCACTCACTCACTCATGCTCTCTCTCTATATCTCTCTCGCTCTCTCTCTCTCACTCATTCACACTCTTTCTCTCACTCACTCACTCACTCACTCACTCACTCACTCACTTTCACTGATTCACTCCCTCTCTCTCCTTCACTCACTCACTCACTCATGCTCTCTCTCTCTATCTCTCTCGCTCTCTCGCTCTCTCACTCACTCACTTATTCACTCACTCACTCACTCTATCTTTAACTGATGCACTCCCTCTCTCTCCTTCACTCACTCACTCACTCACTCACTCACTCATGCTCTCTCTCTCTCACTCATTCACACTCTTTTTCTCTCTCTCACTCTCTCTCTCTCTCTCTATTAGAACGTCATTCTGGGTATTAATTTGATTAGAACTTTATACTAGATATTTTATACATTAAACTTATTAAAACTTAATTTTAGACATTACAGATATCATAGATATCAAATTTATTAGAATTTCATTCTGGATAACACATTTATTAAACCTTCATTCTTCATTCAGTCTCAAATCACTGACCGACCGAAACAGGTTTTGCTCAAGAATATCCCTGTATTTAGCACCATCCATCTTCCCCTCGACTCGGACCAGTTTCCCAGTCCCTGCTGCTGAAATGGGTGGTGTTCTTGGGGTGATGAGACGTGTTGCTTTTTCCCCAGACATAGCGTTTTCCTTGGTGGCCAAAAAGTTCAGTTTTGGTCTCATCTGAGCAGAGCACCTTCCTCCATACATTTGGGGATTCTCCCACAAGCCTTTTGGCAAACTCAAAACAAGCCTTCCTATGTTTGTCTGTAAGTAAAGGTCTTTTTCTGGCCACTTTTCCATAAAGCCCAGGTCTATGGAATGTATGGCTTATTGAGATCATATGGACAGATACTGCAGTCTCTGCTTGGGAGCTCTGCAGCTCCTTCAGGATTACCTTTGGTCTCTGTGCTGCCTCTTTGATTAATGCCCTCCTTGCCCGGTCTGAGAGTTTTGGTGGGCAGCCCTCCCTTGGCAGGTTTGTTGTGGTACCATGTTCTTTCCATTTGATGATAATGGATTTGATGGCGCTCCGGGGGATTCATCAGAGATTTGGATATTTTTTTTATAATCCAACCCTGACTTGTACTTCTCAGCAACTTTGTCCCTGACTTGTTTGGAGATCTCCTCGGCCTTCATGGTGTTGTTTGGTTAATGGTGTCGCAGCCTCTGGGGCCCTTCAGAAAAGGTGTGTATATACTGACAGATCATGTGACACTTAGACTGCACACAGATGGACTTCATTTCACTAAGCAAGTGACTTCTGAAGGTAATCAGTTGCACCAGAACTTTATATGGGCTTCATAGCAAAGGGGGTGAATACATATGCACATGACAATTTTTCATTTTTTTTTATTTCCAAAGATTTTTAAATATATTTTTTTTCTCATTTCATTTCACCAACGTAGACTATTTTATGCAGATGCATCACAAGCAATTCAGATTAAAAAAACATTTAAATAAAGGTTGTAATGTAACAAAATAGGTGAAAAGCCAAGGGGGTGAATACTTTCGCAAGGCACTGTATTTCAGATATAAAACTTGTTAGAACTTCATTCTGGATGTTAATTCTATTAGAACTTCATTCTAGATATTTCAGATATTAAACTTGTTAGAACTTCATTCTGCGTGTTAATTCTATTAGAACTTCATTCTAGATATTTCACATATTAAACTTGTTAGAACTTCATTCTGGATGTTAATTCTATTAGAACTTCATTCTAGATATTTCAGATATTAAACTTGTTAGAACTTCATTCTGCGTGTTAATTCTATTAGAACTTCATTCTAGATATTTCACATATTAAACTTGTTAGAACTTCATTCTGGATGTTAATTCTATTAGAACTTCATTCTAGATATTTCACATATTAAACTTGTTAGAACTTCATTCTGGATTTTAATTCTATTAGAACTTCATTCTAGATATTTCACATATTAAACTTGTTAGAACTTCATTCTGGATGTTAATTCTATTAGAACTTCATTCTAGATATTTCAGATATTAAACTTGTTAGAACTTCATTCTGGATGTTAATTCTATTAGAACTTCATTCTAGATATTTCAGATATTAAACTTGTTAGAACTTCATTCTGGGTGTTAATTCCATTAGAACTTCATTCTAGATATTTCAGATATTAAACTTGTTAGAACTTCATTCTGGATGTTAATTATATTAGAACTTCATTCTAGATATTTCAGATATTAAACTTGTTAGAACTTCATTCTGCGTGTTAATTCTATTAGAACTTCATTCTAGATATTTCACATATTAAACTTGTTAGAACTTCATTCTGGATGTTAATTCTATTAGAACTTCATTCTAGATATTTCAGATATTAAACTTGTTAGAACTTCATTCTGGATGTTAATTCCATTAGAACTTCATTTCAGATATTAAACTTGTTAGAACTTCATTCTGGATGTTAATTCTATTAGAACTTCATTCTAGATATTTCAGATATTAAACTTGTCAGAACTTCATTCTGGATGTTAATTCTATTAGAACTTCATTCTAGATACTTTAGATATTGATTTTATTAGAATTCCATTCTGGATGATAATTTCATTGGAACTTCATTTAAGACAATACATTCATGACAACTTTATTCTGGATGTTAATTTTACTAGAACTTCCTTTAAGATAATACATTTATGTGAAAATGTACTCTGGATATTCCATCAGAACTTCATTTTAGATATTTTAGATATTAAGTTTATTAGAACTTCATTCTGGATGTTAATTCTATTAGAACTTCATGCAAAATATTTTAGATTTTTTTTTTTTTTAGATTTAGATTTTTTTTATTAATTAGAGCTTCTTTCTGGATGTTGATGTTTTTAGAATTGTATTCTACATATTCTAGATATTAATTTAATTAGAACTTTGCTGTAGATATTGTTTTTATTAGAACTTCATTCTGGATGTTAATTCTATTAGAATGTAATTCTAGATATTACATCTATTTGAAGTTCATTCTGGATATTATTTTTGTTAGAACGTCATTCTAGATAATACACCTTATTAGAAGTTCATTCTGGATGTTAGTTCTGTTAGAACATCATTCTAGACGTTCTAGATATCAAATGTATTAGATAATATTGATATTATCGAAACTTCACTTGTGATGTTTTACAGCGTTTTTGAATCATCTACAGCTCTGTTTGTTATTCCGGACTCCTCAACATTTCAGGTCTTACAGTATCCCAGCTTTCTCCCAGTTGGCAAATAAATCACAACATAATAAAATAAATGAAATAAGTGGAAACAAGGAAAAGTTGAGTATAAGACATACATTCACATCCCATTCTCAAGTGTTATTTTAAAGCAGCCACTTCAGACGACATTACTAACTCATTGTGAAAGTAATTCAATAACTCTGAAAGCTCTTAGCGCGACGGCTTGTAATCTTAATGAAACGGACAGATAGAAGAGAGTGCTAAAAGGTACAAAGTGAGCATGTGCAGCGTGGGCCTTTCAACCACTCCTGACCTCCAAGACTGTTCCAAGAATCATCAAATTATCTGCTATTGTGGAATGACTCAGCTGCTCCTGAGATGCTGCACGCTGCGCTGCATAGCGCATTGGCAACTAACAGGCTAAGGGGCTTTGAGGAAGGCGTGCTTTATTCTGCACACTGAAGGAAGCGGCGAGTGACTAAGAGCTTGAAAGTGAGCAACAGAAGACGAGTAGGTGTTAGCGTTTAAAGTCTGTTTCAGGTTGCAAACCCCGGGCCATGAAAGAGGCAGGCAGCTCGCTGTAATTAACCGGTGGAAGCGATTGCAGCCTCAAAGTGTCAGAACAAAGTGAAGCGTCTCAGCCAATCAGAGCAGAGCTGCAGACTCCAGGACAGCTGCTAATGCAGGGCGCTGCTATTAAGATAAATGCTGAGAGACGGAGAGAGACGGAGAGAGAGTGCGAGAGAGCTTTACTAATAGTTTTACTTCTTCTGCTGTTGTTACACCTATTTGTACACAAATTGGGCACTTTATCAGAGACCCTTCTCTGGTAGCTTCACAATGCAGGTGTATAGTGAGAGACTGGAGCTCACCTGTAAAGCATGGTTTGTGTTAGTCCTCCTCAGTTTATTACAAGCTTCTAACTTATACCCCACTTACTGGTCACTTTATTGGAAACATCTACCTTGTGCTTCCACTCACTGGCCACTTTATTGGAAACATCTACCTTGTACTTCCACTCACTGGCCACTTTATTGGAAACATCTACCTTGTACTTCCACTCACTGGCCACTTTATTGGAAACATCTACCTTGTGCCTCCACTTACTGGCCACTTTAATAGAAGCACCTACTTTGTACTTCCACTCACTGACCACATTATTTTTCAAACATCTACCTTGTGCTTCCACTTACTGGATACTTTAATAGAAACATCTACCTTGTACTTCCACTCACTGGCCACTTTATTGGAAACATCAACCTTGTACTTCCACACAGTGGCCATTTTAATAGAAGCACCTACTTTGTACTTCCACTCACTGACCTCATTATTTTTCAAACATCTACCTTGTGCTCCCACTTACTGTCCACTTTATTGGAAACATCTACCTTGTACTTCCACTCAGTGGCCACTTTATTGGAAACATCAACCTTGTACTACCACTCAGTGGCCATTTTAATAGAAGCACCTACTTTGTACTTCCACTCACTGACCACATTATTTTTCAAACATCTACATTGCATTTCCTTTCACTGGCCACTTTATTGGAAACACCTACCTTGTACCCCATTAACTGACCACTTTATTAGAAACACGTACGTTGTATTTCCACTTACTGGTCATTTTATTGGAAACACCTACATTGTACTTCCCTCCACTGGCCACTTCATTCAGAACATCTACCTTGTACTGTCACTCACTGGTCGCTTTACTGGAAGCATCTAACTTGCACCGACACTCACTGGCCACTTTAATAAAAATGCCTACTTGCACTTTCACTCACTAGATTTAATTTTACTGTTAATTTGTTCTGAACAACTAAAAAGTAGTTGTAGACTGCACAGCTGAATAAGCCAGCTAGGTAATACACAAGCAAACACTAACATATAGACTGGAACATCTGTCTGAGTGTCACTGAGTGCTTACATGCTCATTGGAAATACGATCAGAATCAGAATCAGAGTCCTTTATTGATCCCAGAGGGAACTGCAGTTGTTACAGTTGCAACCATTTATGTAAAAGAATAAACACTTTAATAATGTAAAACAAAGAGAAAGATAAATTTGCTATATGTACACAAGATTTAAGTTCTTATGAATACAGTAAAGTGGCGGTGACTGTGACAATAAATATTAAACATCTGGTATAAAGCAGTTCAAATTATTGTACCTCTGAGTTTTTGCACATAATTATTATTATTACCCATATGAACAGTTTGGTATTGAGTTTTGCACATTTGAACCACACTTTGTGAATCACACACTGAGGGAGGAGTTATAGAGTTTGATGGCCACCGGTAAGAATGACCTCCTGTGGTGCTCTGTGGTCATTTCGGTAGAATGAGTCCTGCACTGAATGAGCTCCTGTGTTTCATCACCGTGTCGTAGAGTGGGTGGGAGCCATTGTCCATAATGGCCTGCAGCTTAGACAGCGTTCTCCTCTCTGACACGGCCGTCAGCGAGTCCAGCTCCACACCCACAACATCACCGGCCTTGCGGATCAGTTTGCTGAGTCTGTTGGCATCTGCCACCCTCAGCCTGCTTCACCAGCATGCAACAGCATAGAGGATAGCACTCGCCACCACAGACTCATAGAAGATCCTGAGCATAGTCCGGCAGATGTTGAAGGACCTCTGATGCCTCAGAAAATAGAGACGACTTTGGCCCTTCCTGTAGAGGGTGTCAGTGTTCTTAGCCCAGTCCAGTTTATTGTCAGTATACACACCCAGATATTTGTAACCTTCCACAGTGTCCACACTGAGCCCCCTGATGGACACAGGGGTCACCGGTGCCTTGTCCCTCCTCAGGTCCACCACCAGTTCCTTTGTCTTTGTTACAATGAGCTGCAGGTGGTTCCGCTCGCACCATGTGACAAAGTCCTTCACCGTCGCCCTGTACTCTTCATTATCACTCCTGCTGATACATCCAACTATTGCAGAGTCATCAGAAAACTTCTGAAGGTGGCAAGTCTCTGTGCAGTGGCTGAAGTCTGTGGTGTAGAGGGTGAAGAGGAAGGGAGAGAGGACAGTTCTTTGTGGAACTCCACTATTGCTGACCACTCTGTCTGACACACAGTGCTGCAGGTGTACATACTGTGGTCTGCCAGCCAGGTAGTCAACAATCCAGAACATGAGGGGGGCATCTACTTGCATCACTGTGAGCTTATCACCCAGAAGAGCAGGCCAGATGGTGTTAAGTGCGTTGTGGAAGTCAAAGAACATGACCCTCACACTGCTGGCTGGCTTGTCCAGGTGAGCATATACTCGGTTGAGCAGGTAGATTATGGCGTCTTCAACTCCCAGGCGGGGCTGCAAACTGGAGGGGGTCCAGAAAAGGCTGGACTATGGGTCGGAGCTGATCCAAGACGAGCCTCTCCATGGTCTTCATGACATGGAACATCAGTGCCACTGGTCTGTAGCCCTTGGCATCACTGGGTCGTGGCATCTTTGGAACAGGAACAATGCAGGATGTCTTCCACATCTTAGGGACCCTCTGGAGACTCAGGCTCATGTTGAAGACATGTTGCAGTACTCCATAAAGCTGGGAGGCACAGGCTTTAAGCACCCGGGGTGGGGACCCTATCAGGGCCTGCTGCCTTGTTTGTGTGGAGTCTCTTCAGTTTTCTTCTTACCTGGTCAGCAGTGAGACTCACCGTAGAGGTTACGGGTGGGGGAGGGGTGGAGGTGTGACATGGGCTGTCACAGGGGGGGGCAGGCTATCAGGAGGGGGGGGGGGGGGGGGGTGGGGGGGGAGGGATGAGTGGAATGGGCTGCTGAGGACCGGCAGCAGATGAGTCAGGATGGGGGAGGACAGAGTCTGCAGTGTCAAATCTGTTAAAGAACAGATTTAGCTTGTTGGCCCCGTCCACGCTGCCCTCTGCTCCTCTGTTGTTACTGGACCTGAAGCTGGTGATGGTCCTCATTCCATTCCAAACCTCCCTCATGTTGTTCTGCTGGAGTTTCCCCTCCACCTTCCTCCTATATTTGTTCTTCACCTCCTTGATAGCTGTCTTCAATTCCCTCTGGATCGTTCTCACCTCCACTCTGTCTCCAGCTCTGAAGGCCCTCTTCTTCTTGTTGAGGAGAGCTTTAATGTCCTTTGTTACCCGCGGCTTGTTGTTTGGGTAACATTTAACCGTCCTGGTTGGGACAGTGGAGTCCACACAGAAGTTAATGTAGTCTGTGATACACTCTGTGAGCCCATCGATGTCCTCTCTATGCGGCTCACAGAGTGCCGGCCAATCAGTAGCCTCAAAGCAATCCTGCAGAGCCAGCAACCTTCCGGTCACAGGGCCAGTTCCCTAATCTCTAGCCCACAACTGCCCCAACTGCCCCTGGTCCAGATTAGCATCTGATATCAGCAGTTACCTGATTTCTGAGGTCAAGTAATTGCATATGATTTCTTGTATTGGATTAAAGCTCCAATCACATTTCAAGAAATGCAATAAAGAGACTTGGATTTTTTAAAATTATTGAGCATTTTTCCACATGCATAGAAACAGAAGCAGACTGAGAAGAGACTGCCTACGAAAACAGACATAACCGAAAAATAGCAACAAATGGCCACATTATGTGCAATCTGGAGCCATATTAACTCCCAAATATATATTTAGCAATGTTTCCGGGTTAAAAGACAACTGCCGCATGAAGTTAGACTTTGGTAACACTCATTTTCTAGGTGTTTGAGGCGTTTAACAAGTGTGATGTACAAACTCCAAAGTGCTGAGCAGTAATTTTTGAGTAAAGGAGCTGATGAAGGACATAATAAAATACTTCAAAATTATTTGGAGTAATAAGGTGTTAAATATAAACATAGTTAAAATTTCACTGTAATGTCATACGTTTTCTGTTTAAGCTGGAAAGTAAATCAGAATCCCCTCCTCTGGGTGAGTTATATGGTGTAAAATCACAGCACAAAGTGCAAAGTTTTCTGAACTAATGATAAAGATACAGTAAAACGACAGTTAGAATAACTGAATAAACTCTGCTGCTACTTCTCAGACTTTTGTGCTCCCGAACTCCAACTCCCAGAATTCAGAGGAGGATCACATGACTCAGAACTCTCAGGCACCAGCCTATCCCAGGTCAGCTTTGCTCGATTACTTATTGTCACACATAACATAATAACCTCCTTATGTCTATTTTATTACTGTATAGCTGCACTTTGTAGTTCTACAGTTACAGACTGTAGTCCATCTGTTTCTCTGATACTCTGTTACCCTGTTCTTCAGTGCTCAGGACCCCCATGGACCCTCACAGAGCAGGTACGATTTGGGTGGTGGATCATTCTCAGCACTGCAGTAACACTGACATGGTGGTGGTGTGTGAGTGTGTGTTGTGCTGGTCTGAGTGGATCAGACACAGCAGTGCTGCTGTGAGAATAGTCCACCAACCAAGAGTATCCAGCCAACAGTGTCCTGTGGGCAGCGTCCTTTGACCACTGATGAAGGACTAGAGGATGACCAACACAAACTGTGCAGCAGCAGATGAGCTGTCGTCTCTGACTTTACATCTACAAGGTGGACCGACGAGGTAGGAGTGTCTAATAGAGAGGACAGTGAGTGGACACAGGGTTTATAAACTCCAGCAGCACTGCTGTGTCTGATCCACTCATACCAGCGCAACACACACTAACACACCACCACCACATCAGTGTTACTGCAGTGCTGAGAATGATCCACCACCCAATTAGTACCTGCTCTGTGAGGGTCCATGGGGGTCCTGACCACTGAAGAACAGGGTAAAAGGGGGCTAACAAAGTATGCAGAGAAACAGATGGACATCTCCATGTGAAGAACTATTTCATGATGCAAAGGCCCCCGTAATCATGCAAATGGTTCATGGTGTTCATGGTTCCATTTACTTTAGCAAAGAACTCTTGGAGAACCATCTTTTTAAGTGTGTATTTATATAGTTTCATGTCATTTTAACCAAGCCAGCTTAGATAAGCTCCTACTGAACGTTTCTGTGGAGAAGAGCCAGCCAAACATCTGAAAACATGGCTCACTCTTTCTTTCGTGTGGTGTTTTCTTGGAAAATAAGCATCAGCTGAGTAAACTTGGATATCACTTGTTGATAAATGATGAAATGAGACAGTTCTTTTGAACTCAGGCTGCTGGTCTGTTCAGGCAGAGCTCTCTGAAAGCGTTTCCACTCAGTGGCCCCTGCAGGCTCTGTGCGAGCGCAGGGTTTAATTAGCCCGCTGTGGCTGTGTAATTAACTGAGAGTGCTTTAGAGCACTGCTACACCTCGTCAGGAACACACGGGACTGGAAACAGCCTGAGTTCAAACACGTTCACCAGAAAAGTCTGAAGCAGTCAGATCACAGGTCTCTTACTGGCTAGTTAGCAGTGCTGCGAATGGCTTCATTCAATTTAATTCAATTTTAATGATATTGTTCGTGTATATGGCATTGCATGGCATGTTGAAAAAGCTTTTCTCTGCAGCCCCATGAAGTGCAACATGTCATAATAGTCAAAAAAGAGAAATGTAGCAAAGTTGAATAAAATTTTAATAACATTATTCATTTACAGTCAGACTGTAAAACTACACGCTGCTGATTCATACTGGATTAAAATCGCTCCACAATTATTACAGTCAGACTGTAAAACTACACACTGCAGATTCATACTGGATTAAAATCACTCCACAATTATTACAGTCAGACTGTAAATCTACACACACTGCAGATTCATACTGGATTAAAATCACTCCACAATTATTACAGTCAGACTGTAAATCTACACACACTGCAGATTCATACTGGATTAAAATCACTCCACAATTATTACAGTCAGACTGTAAAACTACACACTACAGATTCATACTGGATTAAAATCACTCCACAATTATTACAGTCAGACTGTAAAACTACACACTGCAGATTCATACTGGATTAAAATCACTCCACAATTATTACAGTCAGACTGTAAAACTACACACTACAGATTCATACTGGATTAAAATCACTCCACAATTATTACAGTCAGACTGTAAAACTACACGCTGCAGATTCATACTGGATTAAAATCGCCCCACAATTATTACAGTCAGACTGTAAATCTACACGCTGCAGATTCATACTGGATTAAAATCACTCCACAATTATTACAGTCAGACTGTAAAACTACACACTGCAGATTCATACTGGATTAAAATCACTCCACAATTATTACAGTCAGACTGTAAAACTACACGCTGCAGATTCATACTGGATTAAAATCACTCCACAATTATTACAGTCAGACTGTAAAACTACACACTGCAGATTCATACTGAATTAAAATCACTCCACAATTATTACCGTCAGACTGTAAAACTACACACTGCAGATTCATACTGGATTAAAATCACTCCACAATTATTACAGTCAGACTGTAAAACTACACACTGCAGATTCATACTGGATTAAAATCACTCCACAATTATTACAGTCAGACTGTAAATCTACACACACTGCAGATTCATACTGGATTAAAATCACTCCACAATTATTACAGTCAGACTGTAAATCTACACACACTGCAGATTCATACTGGATTAAAATCACTCCACAATTATTACAGTCAGACTGTAAAACTACACACTACAGATTCATATTGGATTAAAATCACTCCACAATTATTACAGTCAGACTGTAAAACTACACACTGCAGATTCATACTGGATTAAAATCACTCCACAATTATTACAGTCAGACTGTAAAACTACACACTACAGATTCATACTGGATTAAAATCACTCCACAATTATTACAGTCAGACTGTAAAACTACACGCTGCAGATTCATACTGGATTAAAATCGCCCCACAATTATTACAGTCAGACTGTAAATCTACACGCTGCAGATTCATACTGGATTAAAATCACTCCACAATTATTACAGTCAGACTGTAAAACTACACACGCTGCAGATTCATACTGGATTAAAATCACTCCACAATTATTACAGTCAGACTGTAAAACTACACACACTGCAGATTCATACTGGATTAAAATCACTCCACAATTATTACAGTCAGACTGTAAAACTACACGCTGCAGATTCATACTGGATTAAAATCACTCCACAATTATTACAGTCAGACTGTAAAACTACACACTGCAGATTCATACTGAATTAAAATCACTCCACAATTATTACCGTCAGACTGTAAAACTACACACTGCAGATTCATACTGGATTAAAATCACTCCACAATTATTACAGTCAGACTGTAAAACTACACACTGCAGATTCATACTGGATTAAAATCACTCCACAATTATTACAGTCAGACTGTAAAACTACACACTGCAGATTCATACTGGATTAAAATCACTCCACAATTATTACCGTCAGACTGTAAAACTACACACTGCAGATTCATACTGGATTAAAATCACTCCACAATTATTACAGTCAGACTGTAAAACTACACACACTGCAGATTCATACTGGATTAAAATCACTCCACAATTATTACAGTCAGACTGTAAAACTACACACGCTGCAGATTCATACTGGATTAAAATCGCTCCACAATTATTACAGTCAGACTGTAAAACTACACGCTGCAGATTCATACTGGATTAAAATCACTCCACAATTATTACAGTCAGACTGTAAAACTACACACACTGCAGATTCATACTGGATTAAAATCACTCCACAATTATTACAGTCAGACTGTAAAACTACACACTGCAGATTCATACTGGATTAAAATCACTCCACAATTATTACAGTCAGACTGTAAAACTACACACTGCAGATTCATACTGGATTAAAATCACTCCACAATTATTACAGTCAGACCGTAAAACTACACACACTGCAGATTCATACTGGATTAAAATCACTCCACAATTATTACAGTCAGACTGTAAAACTACACACTGCAGATTCATACTGGATTAAAATCACTCCACAATTATTACAGTCAGACTGTAAAAGTACACGCACTGCAGATTCATACTGGATTAAAATCACTCCACAATTATTACCGTCAGACTGTAAAACTACACACACTGCAGATTCATACTGGATTAAAATCACTCCACAATTATTACCGTCAGACTGTAAAACTACACACACTGCAGATTCATACTGGATTAAAATCACTCCACAATTATTACAGTCAGGCTGTAAAACTACACACACTGCAGATTCATACTGGATTAAAATCACTCCACAATTATTACAGTCAGAGTGTAAAACTACACACACTGCAGATTCATACTGGATTAAAATCACTCCACAATTATTACAGTCAGAGTGTAAAACTACACACACTGCAGATTCATACTGGATTAAAATCACTCCACAATTATTACAGTCAGAGTGTAAAACTACACACTGCAGATTCATACTGGATTATAATCACTCCACAATTATTACAGTCAGACTGTAAAACTACACACACTGCAGATTCATACTGGATTAAAATCACTCCACAATTATTACAGTCAGACTGTAAAACTACACACTGCAGATTCATACTGGATTAAAATCACTCCACAATTATTACCGTCAGACTGTAAAACTACACACTGCAGATTCATACTGGATTAAAATCACTCCACAATTATTACAGTCAGACTGTAAAACTACACACTGCAGATTCATACTGGATTAAAATCACTCCACAATTATTACAGTCAGACTGTAAAACTACACACTGCAGATTCATACTGGATTCAAATCATGTCATAATTATTGCTTTTTGATTCATGCAAAAAAAAATTAGAACCAAATTTTAATAGCTGTACATTTCTTTGCACTCATATTTGACAGACAGCAGCACACACACTCACCTTCTAAGATGGTTATTATCGTAGGGGGAGCTAGTGCCTGTCCCAGCAGTCATTGGGCGGAAGGCAGGATACACCCTGGACAGGTCACCAGTCCATCGCAGGGCAGCACATAGCCGCAGAATTTAACTATTTGACAATTTATGTGTAAATGACATTTCTTTTCACACTTGAATCTGAATGCAAGTGCCCTTCAAATGCTCCTTGTTTGAGTTCCCTCCTGACCACACTTCTGTTTAAAAGCATCTTCAGCAGAGTGCTGCCTCTGGGGGCTACTTGCCGCCAAAGCTTCGGCCTTGTAAAGCAATCTGTCATCAGTGATGTTTAACTGCACAGAACCGCGCACACACACACACACACACACACACACACACACTTGTACACACACTCGTACAGAGGCTTGTATCCGGCTGGATCTGCCTCTCTCTGCCACCCTCCGGCCTCACTGTGAGCAGCCCGCCACCTGCTGCTATAAACAAACCCACAGCCGCTAATCAAGCTTACTTTCTTCCTCTGAGGAAGCCCCCGTCAGTCAGCCAGCCTGACATTCCAGAAGCGTTATACACCCACCCCGTGTAGAGGGAGCTGCCTGGACAGATGGGGTTTCTACTGCTGGAGCAGCAGGCGAGCTCCTCTCAGCTTAAGCTATGTTTAAGACCAAACCTGCTGAGAATCGTTCAGTCCGCCCCATGGCAGGTCAAAAGACCCTTTAAACAGTAGGGGTCCATATGTGAGTTCACACTTACTTCAGTTCACTCCCATTACTACAGAGCTTGCTCATGACTTTCGCCGTTGTTCTCCTGCTCTGAAAAAGACCAGCTGACAGCTTGAACGTATATGAATACATCAGAAATATTCCTCCCCACACAGGAGGAAAGCATCACAGACTCCTGTCAGATCTTAAATTAGCAGTGATTAAGCTTCCGATCAAGGAAAGCATTTGCTTCAGAGTAGACATTGAGAAATCTATAGGAGACAATGAATAATTTATAGTAGGCACTGGATAATTCAGTAACACTTTCTAGGAAAGTCACACTTGTAAGCATCTGTAAACACATTTATAACATGTTATAATGCATTCATAAGGCATTATAAACATGGTTCTAAATATTTATAAGAATGAATTACACTGAATTACACTTTATAGCCATGTTTATTATACACTATGAATGGTTAATATAATGCATTATAAGTAGGTTTAATAATATGTTATACTTCCAGTGCCAAATCAGTCAGTCCCTGTTTGGTGAGTGTAAAGATAAATACAAAGTTTATTTACACGCTGAAATTTCCATTATTTTATTTGAGCGTAAAGTCACTGTGGAGTGAAGGCCTGGAGAGGGAGAGGCGAGACAGTAGAGTGCTGTTATTGTAATTTGTTCCCTCACTGGTTCTAATGTCAAACGTTAGAACCCTTCACTGTGTAACACTACACTAAACTACACTACAGTACAGTAAGGCTGATTTCTGCTGGCGTTCTATTGGATATGCAGTGTTAAGTCAGTGCCAGGCTAACGGTGGTGCACATTAACAGTGGTGAACATTGACTTTATCTCATTGGGTGAAACTCTGATGGCAGCTCTAGTTTAAACTCTGACATCTGAAGCCTGTAATGAGCTTTATTGTGTTTTAGTGTTTCAGTAAATCTTTCAGTAAATACTTCAACCTGAAGCCTCAGTCTAAACCCTGGAGGAGGCTTTAGTCCAGCACGCTTCACTTCACTTAGAACAAACAAATACTAAGGCCCAATCCCATTTCTTATTTTTACCCCTACCCCTCGAGGGTAACCCTCCCCTTGAAACAGTTACAAAGGGTAGTGGTTGAAATCTTCTCCCTATGAAATGGGAGAACCCTTCAAGAACCGGATATGTCATCAAGTTTTCTTCAGCGACTTTTACATCAACAGACGAGACGAGGTTTTCTGGACATTTCCAACAGCCGCCTCCAGCTGGTGATCTCACTTGTGTGTCACGTGACAGGACAGGTGAATCATATTTAAAATAGTCTGAAAAATAATCAGGACGTGTTTTCCTGGTTTGTCTCCAGACTACAGCAATAACGGTACATCACACTGACATTTGCCGTCCATCTGAAGGAGACTGAAAAGCCCCGGCGCTCGCGATTCATTCACAACTTCAGTTTTACGCATCAATCAATCAAACGAGTCGCCGAATAAAAAATAGCACAAACAAAAAACTCCATCACTTCATTAACAGCTACGAGCGCTGCTCTGCAGACGACCCTGCCGGCCTGCAGTGACCGCAGAGGAGGGGAAAGTTCAGCTCCTCACTGCTTAAATACATTTAGGGCATCATCCGCCTTCAAAGAGGGGGCAATTATTTATTATCGCCGCCAAGAATTCATCAGTGATATGAAGCTGAACTTAGCTTTCTAATCGCCAGCTTCATGATCGAATTTTCCCATTCCACCTTAAATGGCGAGGCAACCTCACATACTAGAACGTAAGTGCTGCGCCATTTAAGGTGGAATGGGAAATTCTCATCGCCAGGTAGCGACCGAGACATCAGCGTATTGCTGGTGATTTTTATGCGTGTTATGAAGGAAATCACCATAAAACGTTACAATCATTACTAATTCATAGTATTCACTTTGTTTCCTGTCATATTTTAATCTCCACACGAATCATATCAAACTCATCAAAACCTTCTCCATGGCTAGTAGCTTCAATGATTTATCAGCTCTTTATCTTTATCGAGTTTTATCAGATGAGTCAACTTTTCATTCTACTTTATAGATAACAGTGAATTAGGTAGAAAAAGCTCCCTCCACACTGTTAGTAATGAAGGTTCTGTGCAGGTACGTTTTTTGTTCATCAAGGTACAAACAGTGTAGATGTTCCCTCAGAGCTCCAGCAGTGGTTTTAAGGTCTGACTGTGAGCCTTAAATCAGTTTCTCCAGGTGAAAAGTTGCTATTTGTACCTTTTCATAACCGAATGTTTTAAAACAGAGCAGTAGAGTAAAAGCCTGGAGGCGAGGCGGGGTGTGTGGAGTCAGTCCAGCTTAGAACAGATCATTTCAGTAGGTTATGGTTCAGTTATGTTCCCTGACTAAAGGTACTGAGATGTACCCCTGAGGGTCCCACCACAGAGATAAGAGGGGAAGTGCATAGTGCGATGATTATTGGCATGCTCTGAAAAAAGAACATCTGATATCTTGAATAGATGACCCGTGTCTTCATTTTTGTTGTTTTTACATAATTTAAAATTGCCTGTTGTCCTTTACATTGTTGTTACATTTCATGATGAATGGACCAGAAGAAACATCCCAAAATGTCTTGAATAAAATGTCTTGTTCCATTGACTTACATTAAAAGTAATGTATGGTTTTTTCTTCTCCTGTAAAGTTGCCTTTTTGGAGATACGAGGATTTGTTCCAACAACTCCGATATGTTCGGTGACTAAACTTGAAATATTCCAGGCTGCATGGAAGGACAGCAATACAGACATTATAGAAAAAGAAACATTTGTTTTGGAATAGACACTGAAAAATTCATAGGAGTTACTGAAATATTAGGTACTGCATACATTATGCTGGTTATTGTATGTAGTAGACATAGAAAAGCTCATAGTACGTACTGAAGAACTCATGCCAAATAATCTGTAGCATTTACTGAATAAATTAAAGCAGTCACTAAATAATCCATAGTAGATACTCAATAATTCACAGTAGATTATGCATGACATATAGTAGTCAGTGAATAATAAATATTAGAGTTAATAACGCAGTAATGAGCTTGCAGTGTAATGAGTTAGAGGGTGGTCTTGCCCCATGCTGAGCCACACTGACTTAGAGGAAATGTCACCCCATGGTTCTTCCCACTAAAGCAATTTCACTCTAAAACAATGTCAGTAGTCATTATGATTAAGGGCAGCATGTATGTGACCAGAGGGAAACTACAGGAATAGTCATTTTAACCGACAGGTGTTCTAGCGCTAGATACAGGATTCAGTTCTCTAGACCTGGTGGGTCCATAGCATGGCATGGTTCAGTTGTTACCTCAATGCACCAGACATAGCTCATCAGCTAACGGCTTTTATTAAATGAAGAGGTTTACACCCTTAAGAAAGTCCAACGATTTCTCTGCATGACTGTTACATTATGTGTAAATTAAAAGGTAAGCAGTTTTGAACGAAATAACAAACCACACCACGTGACATTCTAGTGAAATAGTGATGTAATAGTACCAGTTAAACTTTATCCTCACAAGGAAAAGCGAATCATTCACTGAACGATGTTTCTGTAATAGCCATGATTTCCTAGAAGACTCAGCGATAAGTGTTGGCAACAGTAGAAGTATATTTTGTGAAGACACAAAAGGTTCAAGTTCCAATCAAGAAAAATTACTCACTGCCGCCCTCTAAAGACGTAATAAATAAACATCAAATAAACAAACGTCGCTCACCGCCGCCCTCTAAAGGCGTAATAAACAAATATCAAATAAACAAACGTCTCTCACCGCCGCCCTCTAAAGACGTCATTAACAAACATCAAATAAACAAACGTCTCTCACCGCCGCCCTCTAAAGGCGTCATTAACAAACATCAAATAAACAAACGTGTCTCACCACCGCCCTCTAAAGGCGTCATTAACAAACATCAAATAAACAAACGTCTCTCACCGCCGCCCTCTAAAGACGTCATTAACAAACATCAAATAAACAAACATCACTCCGCCGCCCTCTAAAGGCGTCATTAACAAACATCAAATAAACAAACGTCACTCACCGCCGCCCTCTAAAGGCGTCATTAACAAACATCAAATAAACAAACATCACTCACCGCCGCCCTCTAAAGACGTCATTGACAAACATCAAATAAACAAACGTCACTCACCGCCGCCCTCTAAAGGCGTCATTAACAAACATCAAATAAACAAACATCACTCACCGCCGCCCTCTAAAGGCGTCATTGACAAACATCAAATAAACAAACGTGTCTCACCACCGCCCTCTAAAGGCGTCATTAACAAACATCAAATAAACAAACGTCTCTCACCGCCGCCCTCTAAAGGCGTCATTAACAAACATCAAATAAACAAACGTGTCTCACCACCGCCCTCTAAAGGCGTCATTAACAAACATCAAATAAACAAACGTGTCTCACCAGCGCCCTCTAAAGGCGTCATTAACAAACATCAGATAAACAAACGTCTCTCACCGCCGCCCTCTAAAGGCGTCATTAACAAACATCAAATAAACAAACGTGTCTCACCACCGCCCTCTAAAGGCATCGTTAACAAACATCAAATAAACAAACATCACTCACCGCCGCCCTCTAAAGGCATCATTAACAAACATCAAATAAACAAACATCACTCACCGCCGCCCTCTAAAGGCGTCATGAACAACCATCAAATAAACAAACGTCTCTCACCGCCACCCTCTAAAGGCGTCATTAACAAACATCAAATAAACAAACGTCTCTCACCGCCACCCTCTAAAGGCGTCATTAACAAACATCAAATAAACAAACGTCGCTCACCGCCGCCCTCTAAAGGCGTCATTAACAAACATCAAATAAACAAACGTCGCTCACCGCCACCCTCTAAAGGCGTCATTAACAAACATCAAATAAACAAACATCACTCACCGCCGCCCTCTAAAGGCGTCATTGACAAACATCAAATAAACAAACGTCGCTCACCGCCGCCCTCTAAAGGCGTCATTAACAAACATCAAATAAACAAACGTCTCTCACCGCCACCCTCTAAAGGCGTCATTAACAAACATCAAATAAACAAACATCACTCACCGCCGCCCTCTAAAGGCGTCATTGACAAACATCAGATAAACAAACGTCGCTCACCGCCGCCCTCTAAAGGCATCATTAACAAACATCAAATAAACAAACATCACTCAGCGCCGCCCTCTAAAGGCGTCATTAACAAACATCAAATAAACAAACGTCTCTCACCGCCGCCCTCTAAAGACGTCATTAACAAACATCAAATAAACAAACGTCACTCACCGCCGCCCTCTAAAGGCGTCATTAACAAACATCAAATAAACAAACGTCGCTCACCGCCGCCCTCTAAAGGCGTCATTAACAAACATCAAATAAACAAACGTCTCTCACCGCCGCCCTCTAAAGGCATCATTAACAAACATCAAATAAACAAACGTCTCTCACCGCCGCCCTCTAAAGACGTCATTAACAAACATCAAATAAACAAACGTCTCTCACCGCCGCCCTCTAAAGACGTCATTAACAAACATCAAATAAACAAACGTCTCTCACCGCCGCCCTCTAAAGACGTCATTAACAAACATCAAATAAACAAACGTCTTTCACCGCCGCCCTCTAAAGACGTCATTAACAAACATCAAATAAACAAACGTCTCTCACCGCCGCCCTCTAAAGGCGTCATTAACAAACATCAAATAAACAAACAATCACTCACCGCCGCCCTCTAAAGGCGTCATTAACAAACATCAAATAAACAAACGTCGCTCACCGCCGCCCTCTAAAGGCGTCATTAACAAACATCAAATAAACAAACGTCTCTCACCGCCGCCCTCTAAAGGCGTCATTAACAAACATCAAATAAACAAACGAGTCTCACCGCCGCCCTCTAAAGAAGTCATTAATAAACATCAAATAAACAAACGTCACTCACCACCGCCCTCTAAAGGCGTCATTAACAAACATCAAATAAACAAACGAGTCTCACCGCCGCCCTCTAAAGAAGTCATTAATAAACATCAAATAAACAAACGTCACTCACCACCGCCCTCTAAAGGCGTCATTAACAAACATCAAATAAACAAACGAGTCTCACCGCCGCCCTCTAAAGAAGTCATTAATAAACATCAAATAAACAAACGTCTCTCACCGCCGCCCTCTAAAGGCGTCATTAACAAACATCAAATAAACAAACGAGTCTCACCGCCGCCCTCTAAAGAAGTCATTAATAAACATCAAATAAACAAACATCACTCACCGCCGCCCTCTAAAGGCGTCATTAACAAACATCAAATAAACAAACGTCGCTCACCGCCGCCCTCTAAAGGCGTCATTAACAAACATCAAATAAACAAACGAGTCTCACCGCCGCCCTCTAAAGGCGTCATTAACAAACATCAAATAAACAAACGTCGCTCACCGCCGCCCTCTAAAGGCATCATTAACAAACATCAAATAAACAAACGTCTCTCACCGCCGCCCTCTAAAGGAGTCATTAACAAACATCAAATAAACAAACGTCTCTCACCGCCGCCCTCTAAAGGAGTCATTAACAAACATCAAATAAACAAACGTCTCTCACCGCCGCCCTCTAAAGGCGTCATTAACAAACATCAAATAAACAAACGTCTCTCACCGCTGCCCTCTAAAGACGTCATTAACAAACATCAAATAAACAAACGTCTCTCACCGCCGCCCTCTAAAGGCGTCATTAACAAACATCAAATAAACAAACATCACTCACCGCCGCCCTCTAAAGGCGTCATTGACAAACATCAAATAAACAAACGTCTCTCACCGCCGCCCTCTAAAGGCGTCATTAACAAACATCAAATAAACAAACGTCGCTCACCGCCGCCCTCTAAAGGCGTCATTAACAAACATCAAATAAACAAACGTCACTCACCGCCGCCCTCTAAAGGCGTCATTAACAAACATCAAATAAACAAACGTCTCTCACCGCCGCCCTCTAAAGGCGTCATTAACAAACATCAAATAAACAAACGTGTCTCACCACCGCCCTCTAAAGGCGTCATTAACAAACATCAAATAAACAAACGTCTCTCACCGCCGCCCTCTAAAGGCGTCATTAACAAACATCAAATAAACAAACGTGTCTCACCACCGCCCTCTAAAGGCGTCATTAACAAACATCAAATAAACAAACGTGTCTCACCACCGCCCTCTAAAGGCGTCATTAACAAACATCAGATAAACAAACGTCTCTCACCGCCGCCCTCTAAAGGCGTCATTAACAAACATCAGATAAACAAACATCACTCACCGCCGCCCTCTAAAGACGTCATTAACAAACATCAAATAAACAAACGTCTCTCACCGCCGCCCTCTAAAGGCGTCATTAACAAACATCAAATAAACAAACGTGTCTCACCGCCGCCCTCTAAAGGCGTCATTAACAAACATCAAATAAACAAACGTCTCTCACCGCCGCCCTCTAAAGACGTCATTAACAACCATCAAATAAACAAACGTCTCTCAGCGCCGCCCTCTAAAGGCGTCATTAACAAACATCAAATAAACAAACATCACTCACCGCCGCCCTCTAAAGGCGTCATTAACAAACATCAAATAAACAAACGTCTCTCACCGCCGCCCTCTAAAGGCGTCATTAACAAACATCAAATAAACAAACGTCTCTCACCGCCGCCCTCTAAAGGCGTCATTAACAAACATCAAATAAACAAACGTCTCTCACCGCCGCCCTCTAAAGACGTCATTAACAACCATCAAATAAACAAACGTCTCTCAGCGCCGCCCTCTAAAGGCGTCATTAACAAACATCAAATAAACAAACATCACTCACCGCCGCCCTCTAAAGACGTCATTAACAAACATCAAATAAACAAACGTCTCTCACCGCCGCCCTCTAAAGGCGTCATTAACAAACATCAAATAAACAAACATCACTCACCGCCGCCCTCTAAAGGAGTCATTAACAAACATCAAATAAACAAACGTCTCTCACCGCCGCCCTCTAAAGGCGTCATTAACAAACATCAAATAAACAAACGTCTCTCACCGCCGCCCTCTAAAGGCGTCATTAACAAACATCAAATAAACAAACGTCTCTCACCGCCGCCCTCTAAAGGCGTCATTAACAAACATCAAATAAACAAACATCACTCACCGCCGCCCTCTAAAGGCGTCATTAACAAACATCAAATAAACAAACGTCTCTCACCGCCGCCCTCTAAAGACGTCATTAACAAACATCAAATAAACAAACGTCTCTCACCGCCGCCCTCTAAAGGCGTCATTAACAAACATCAAATAAACAAACGTCGCTCACCGCCGCCCTCTAAAGACGTCATTAACAAACATCAAATAAACAAACGTCTCTCAGCGCCGCCCTCTAAAGGCGTCATTAACAAACATCAAATAAACAAACGTCTCTCAGCGCCGCCCTCTAAAGACGTCATTAACAAACATCAAATAAACAAACGTCTCTCACCGCCGCCCTCTAAAGGCGTCAATAACAAACATCAAATAAACAAACGTCTCTCACCGCCGCCCTCTAAAGGCGTCATTAACAAACATCAAATAAACAAACGTCTCTCACCGCCGCCCTCTAAAGGCGTCATTAACAAACATCAAATAAACAAACGTCTCTCACCGCCGCCCTCTAAAGGCGTCATTAACAAACATCAAATAAACAAACGTCACTCACCGCCGCCCTGAAAAGGCATTATAAATAAATTTCAAATTTACAAACGTTAACAAGTTACAACTTTTCATCTTTCTGAAAAACTTGATGTATCCTGAATGTTTTTTTTTTTGCTTTCTTTCGTTATTTCTTTTTCATTATTTTAGCCTCATGTTGGGGGGTGAAATTGCCTGAAAACTTGGGACCTTTTCAATCTTTCCAATCTAATTTTTTGATGGTGTGTGAAGTTGGGAAGCTACCCTCGTATCAGCTTGCCTCATTAAGCTCCTCCATGCTGAGCTGGTTCCTGCTCTGCAGTCTTTGTGCTGGCAGGTGTCAGGTATCTTGGTCAGAGGACCAAACTGACAGGCGGGACTCAGTCTTGGCTCACTTGTGAGCTTCCAGCCTGGCTACAAAAAAGTACAGTCTGGTCCAGCAGCACCCCAGTCCTGCATAATTCAGTGCTTTCCCTGCTATTCAGCTCAGGAAGGGTTTATTAGTGAGCTGACTTGTTGGATCAGGTCTTTAAAAGCAGAGAAAACACCAAAATGTGTAGGACAGGTGTAGTGTTTCATCTATAGCTGTATATCGCAATATTGACCTACCATGATGTTACTGTAATGTTGGTAATGCTTTTTTAATGTTTAGTCTTCTTCTTCTTTCTTCTTCTTCTTTCGGCTGCTCCCTTTAGGAGTTGCTACAGCGGATCATCTGCCTCCATCTTGCCCTATCCACTGCCTCCTCTACTTTCACACCAACCATCTCCATGTCCACCTTCACTACATCCATAAACCTTCTCTGAGGTCTACCTCTTCTCCTTCTACCCGGCAGCTCCATCTCCAACATTCTTTGCCCAATATATCCACTATTCCTCCTCAACACATGTCCAAACCATCTCAACCTGGCCTCTCTGGCTTTATCTCCAAACTGCTCCACCTTCACCGTCCCTCTGATCTGCTCATTTCTAATCTTGTCCATCCTTGTCACTCCCAACGAAAATCTCAGCATCTTCATCTCCGCCACCTCCAGCTCAGCCTCCTGTCTTTTAGACAGAGCCACAGTCTCCAAACCACACATCATAGCAGGACACACTACTTTTTAAATGTTTAGTACTACATATTTATTTTCAGTAACTAAATGACGCTAAAAAGCTGAACAGGTTCTAGATATTAACTGAGTATGTGTGGTGTACGATATTCAAAGTGCTGTGTAATTATTTTGGGTAAGATGATGCTAAGAATCAAGTCAGTTTAAGAAATCTACACCGACACTAACCTGTTCTAGCTGTTAAACTGGTAAAGGATGTGATAGAATTTCTCACAGCTGGTCAGTGGGTGGTCAGTACAAACATACACATTCAAATTTCATGCTTAAGCAGGAAAATAAACTACACAACACATTTTGCCCAAATAATTAGACAATACTATGGAGTTCGTACCTCATACTCACTTAGTTAGCTGCTGTGGAAATCATCACCATGGTAACCAAAAATAAGGATCTAGTACTTTACAGTTTGTATCTCACACTAACCTGATTAATACGTATAACTTAAGATACTGTAATGAAAGCTTTTCAGTCTTTGGTGATTTTGGTGATATTTTTAATGGACAAAGATCGTTTGATTTGTGACATAATGACCATAAATTAGCTGCGATCATTCTGGTTTTAATTTTGGGATTTTGCTTTGTGCACTTCACTGTTTGTATCTAGAAACTGGCAGTGAACCACAGTGTAAATCAATTACTGGGTGCTGATGTGTGTTCTTCCGAGTTAACCATCACTATATAAGGTTCCACTTCATGAAACCAGAAAACAGAACAAAACAGTCCAATAGAATAACATGTCAGGTTGGGAAAACATTCTTTTAATATGTTTATATCGTCACTGTCCAAAGAAAAACAAGTATCTCCAAAATAGTAACTGAAAGTACAGGAGACTTTCAATGTAAGTTAATGTGAAGAGATTTTATTCCATGCATTTTTGGGAGCATTTCTGTTGGTCCGGTTTCACGCAATGTAAATGATTTGAATGTAAATTAGAAAAAAAAAGAGTTTTTCTTTGGACAGCAACAATATATAGTACAGACTCAGGAAGCATGGACTTCCCAAACATGTGTCCATGAAGATTCACCTATGTCTAGGTTTAGGATCAATCTGGCTCTGGAAAACCAATTGTCAAGTTATGTAGAGCGGCATTATATCGTTACATCCTTCAGCCTTATCAGTTCATCAAAATGCATGATTTTATACTGTTTTTTCACACTACAAAAACCCAGCATGCATAACACACAACCATTGGGAATCCCTGTGATGTCACCCAATCCTGGCTGCTAGCCTATCCACTTAGTTATAGGCTACTAAATACATCCAAGCTAATATTAGTATAACTACCTCAATCATCAAACAAGGTCATAAAGAAAACACCAGAGACAAGGTTTTAGCCTTTCCGCCAGAGAAAAGAAGCCAAACTGTGAGGTGGCTCTAAACAGCCTGATAGCTTTAAAAAAGCAAAACAAAACAATGAAGTTTTCAAAAATTCTTCCCACCTTAAAGGTCATCATTAAAAAGGGGACTGTCTTGGCCTTTAAACCAGAAATGATAACTTTAGAGACCATTGCAGAACCGCTTTAGTAGTCTAGTGAGCATGTTTGCACTATGATGGTTGAACGGTTTTCAGAATTTCTGCATAATTTAATTGCTGAGATGTAAACAGAGTCATTCACAGTGGTTTGGTGTGAAATGGTTGATTGTACAGACTCAGATGTCTTTGCAGTGGTGGTGATAGGAACCAGGAGTGTCAATGTCTACAACACGAATAAAGCCGTTTATTTACTAATCCAGAACCATCGGTGAACCTACACGAGGTCTTCTGAGTTTTATGTGGAAAGTTGATGATGGTGAAATTCAAGATTCAAGAGTTTTATTGTCATGTGCACAGCTGAACAGGCAGTTGCACTGTACAATGAAATTCTTACTGCGCTGTTCCTCCATTCACCGCATATAATCTTAAGAGAATAAAAAAGAAAATAAGAATAACTTTAAATACAGTAGTAAAAAAGTAAAAGTACAAGTAAAAGTGTACAGTGTGTGCAAAGTTGAAGTTACATGTGCATATGTGTAAATATGTAGAGCAGCTGTTCATAAAGTGCATCAAGTAACAGATGTAAACAAATGTAAACAGTAAACAATATTGTTCTGTGCAGGTAACAGATGTAAACAGTGTTGTTCTAACAGCAGCAGTACAGTGTAGGTAAGGTGCGGTTATTGAGTGCAAGTTTAAACCAGCTCAGAATGGGAGGGTGAAGAGTGATAAATCTGAAAAAAATACATTTTCTTAGGGGATTATGTTCTTAACAACGCTCTGCATGCACCTCTTCATCATGAATGGATGAACGGAATTACATTTTAGCCCTAAAACCCACCTCAAACCTATGTTTCGGGTATCAGACGACATTTTCCAACCTGTTCTGAGTGACAGTTTTCTGTGAGCTGTGGCAGCTTCTAGAGGTTTGGATGTTTGGTTCCTATCACCACTGTTTTGAACAAATCTGACACGGCGGATTTCTCGAGAATGGAGCATTTCACACCAAACCACTCTGAACAACCAACTACATCTTATCCATTTAATAACTAATTTGCATAAGCACTGTAACATCAGTTGTAAATGAGCTACCGTCCAGTGCAGTTCAGACGGGCTATCAGTCTCCTGCTGTGGTCAGTGTTTGCAGTGTAAATGTGCTTTAGAGGAAAGTTTCCCTGTAAAAACGTCTGGGTTTGAAGACGGCAGTGAGTTTCACACGCAGCAGCTTCCTGAATCAAGATGGCAAGACAAACATATTTGTCATAAGCAATATTAGAGACAGAAAAGCAGAATTGAAGCTGGGCACAAAGCCCAGTTTGGTGCAGGGCTCTGTCTCGCATGCATCCGGCTTGGTTAGTTGATTTCATTCATTTCTAGCAAGCTGGCTGGACTCAGAGCCGTCGCCTGAATCCAAACGTACACCAGACAACTGAATCCTCTGTGGATGCGCACTTGTATGATCACGAGGGGCTCCATTACAGAGATATGCTAACTCCGAAATCTGTTCAGTCGCCATGGCAACTTCAGTAAAGGCTGAATTTCGACGGTAGCTACTACAGAATAACAGTTCCTAACTTTATATTCGAATCCTAACATAATTTCTTTACAGTGGTGGTGATGGGAACCAGGAGTGTCAATGTCCACGACACAAATACAGACATTTGATCTGCTGAAAAACCACCAGTGAACCTACACAAGTCTTTGAAAGCTTTTATAAGGATATTAATGATGGTAAAATAGTGGTTAATTGGAAAAATTAGATTTTTCTTTTGAACTGATTTGCCTTACAACACACTGGCCTCTCCACTGTAAATATGTTTTAGGTCAAAATATTATCTCTGCTTAAACGGGGGCCCAGACATCAGTTCCTCCCTTTAGACCTCCACTTGAGTAAAAGTGCTAAAGTATTTACCTTCAAATGTACTTAAGTATAAAGTAAAAGTACTAAAAGAGTAATTCTGGCTCTGATGTCCTGTTATCATTTTTATAACCAGACTGGCTTCATGAACTCATTTCAGGTGAAAGTCCTCCAGCGTCTCTCTTGGTAAACCAATCTTTTAATAGAACGTCATTAATTAGTGACGCTGACGTCTATTAAAATGATCAGAAGCACAAAACACTGAAGGTAAACAGTTTCCATCAGGGAGAACCGAGTGGCTCTGAAATCACTTTTTACACACAAGCAAAGTTTCAGTTTCAGATTTATTTACAACTTAGTTCCAAGTTGAAGTTGAATAAAAACTGGCTTTAAACTCAGGATCACAGATGAGCTCCTTTACTATGTTGATCTGTAGGCGTCTGTTCATAAACATAAACCAGCCCAAACTCATTTACTATAAAATGAAATGGTGTTTGTAGAAATTCAGAAAAAAGCCGCGTCAGTCTCGACTGCATATGTGGACATATTTCTATATTGAGCTCTATTTACACAAAGTTAGGTTAGTTCATCATTTATGTTGAACAGACTCTCCCAAAGTTTTACGCTGCTGCGCTGACGTTGAACCGCGTGCTGCACTGGGTCGGTATGACCAACAGGTCAAAACCAGCTCTAAACAAAGTGACCGCTGGGCCCTGATTGGCGCTCTGGCTTTGCGCTTCTTTCGTTTTGACATGTTACGTTTTTATACACACAGAAACCAAAAGGAACGACAGATTTCTC
>NC_051213.1:5205105-5225105 GCF_015220715.1 Pygocentrus nattereri
GTGCGGGTGTGTGGCTGAGCTCCGTGGTCTGTGCGGGTGTGTGGCTGAGCTCCGTGGTCTGTGTGAGTGTGTGGCTGAGCTCCGTGGTCTGTGTGAGTGTGTGGCTGAGCTCTGTGGTCTGTGTGATTGTGTGGCTGAGCTCTGTGGTCTGTGTGATTGTGTGGCTGAGCTCCGTGGTCTGTGTGAGTGTGTGGCTGAGCTCTGTGGTCTGTGTGAGTGTGTGGCTGAGCTCCGTGGTCTGTGCGAGTGTGTGGCTGAGCTCCGTGGTCTGTGTGAGTGTGTGGCTGAGCTCTGTGGTCTGTGTGAGTGTGTGGCTGAGCTCTGTGGTCTGTGCGGGTGTGTGGCTGAGCTCCGTGGTCTGTGTGAGTGTGTGGCTGAGCTCCGTGGTCTGTGTGAGTGTGTGGCTGAGCTCCGTGGTCTGTGTGAGTGTGTGGCTGAGCTCTGTGGTCTGTGTGAGTGTGTGGCTGAGCTCCGTGGTCTGTACAGGTGTGTGGCTGAGCTCCGTGGTCTGTACGGGTGTGTGGCTGAACTCCGTGGTCTGTGCGGGTGTGTGGCTGAGCTCCGTGGTCTGTACCGGCGTGTGGCTGAGCTCCGTGGTCTGTGGGGGCGTGTGGCTGAGCTCCGTGGTCTGTGCGGGTTTGTGGCTGAGCTCCATGGTCTGTACGGGCGTGTGGCTGAGCTCCGTGGTCTGTGCGGGTGTGTGGCTGAGCTCCGTGGTCTGTACGGGCGTGTGGCTGAGCTCCGTGGTCTGTGTGAGTGTGTGGCTGTGCTCCGTGGTCTGTGTGAGTGTGTGGCTGAGCTCCGTGGTCTGTGTGAGTGTGTGGCTGAGCTCTGTGGTCTGTGCGGGTGTGTGGCTGAGCTCCGTGGTCTGTGTGAGTGTGTGGCTGAGCTCTGTGGTCTGTGCGGGTGTGTGGCTGAGCTCCGTGGTCTGTGTGAGTGTGTGGCTGAGCTCCGTGGTCTGTGTGAGTGTGTGGCTGAGCTCTGTGATCTGTGTGATTGTGTGGCTGAGCTCCGTGGTCTGTGTGAGTGTGTGGCTGAGCTCCGTGGTCTGTGCGAGTGTGTGGCTGAGCTCCGTGGTCTGTGTGAGTGTGTGGCTGAGCTCTGTGGTCTGTGTGAGTGTGTGGCTGAGCTCTGTGGTCTGTGCGGGTGTGTGGCTGAGCTCCGTGGTCTGTGTGAGTGTGTGGCTGAGCTCCGTGGTCTGTGTGAGTGTGTGGCTGAGCTCCGTGGTCTGTGTGAGTGTGTGGCTGAGCTCTGTGGTCTGTGTGAGTGTGTGGCTGAGCTCTGTGGTCTACTGCACTGTTTGTTTGTTTCAGGTTGAAGAGAACCGCGTGATGAAAAGAAAAAGAAAGAACCTGGAGAAAGTTTGTTTTATCCCATTTTTTAAAGTATGCTTTCAAAATCCCTCCATCTCTTCAGCTGCGTTGTTTCAAGGCGTTGCTTTTAAAGTAGTCAGGCTCCACTGGTTTGCATCATTAACAAGCAGCAGAGCCCGTTTTTTATTACCCTGCGCGTGCCCAGTCACTTACAACAAATCACTCCCTCTCACGAGCTTCAGGGAGTTCAGCAAAGCAGAGAAATGCAGCGTCACCCGGCGTCGTTCCATCCTAATTAAGGAGCCCCTGTTCATCCTGTGCAAACATAGCGCATCGGGTTCGGTTCGGTTTCGCTTCACGAAGTGCTCGCGCGATGCTCAGTTACAGACCACAGGCTAAGGAGGACCCTTCAGACTGCGTAACAGGTGGTGGTCTCTCAGTAAGCAGCACTGCACGCTCTGAGCAGGACGAGGGGTTCTATTACAGTAGTCCTGGTTCCTTGTAAGTTGCTCTGGATAAGAGCATCTGCTAAATGCAGTAAATGTGAATGGTTCCTCTAAGACTTCCTCATTCTTCTAAAGAGCCTCTCTTTTGGAGTCTTGAGTTCCTCTCCATGGATCCTCCTCGTGCTTTTAGAGAGCATCTCCTTTTTCTCCTGTCAGTGGTTCTTCGTCATGGTCTTAGAGAGCTTTCTCTTCTGAGTTCTGGTTCTATTCAGTGGTTCTTCTTCATGCTCTTAGAGAGCTTTCTCTTTTGAGTTCTGGCTCTATTCAGTGGTTCTTCTTCATGCTCTTAGAGAGCTTTCTCTTTTGAGTTCTGGCTCTATTCAGTGGTTCTTCTTCATGCTCTTAGAGAGCTTTCTCTTTTGAGTTCTGGTTCTTTTCAGTGGTTCTTCTTCATGCTCTTAGAGAGCTTTCTCTCTGAGTACTGGTTCTTTTCAGTGGTTCTTCTTCATGCTCTTAGAGAGCTTTCTCTTTTGAGTACTGGTTCTTTTCAGTGGTTCTTCTTCATGCTCTTAGAGAGCTTTCTCTTTTGAGTACTGGTTCTTTTCAGTGGTTCTTCTTCATGCTCTTAGAGAGCTTTCTCTTTTGAGTACTGGTTCTTTTCAGTGGTTCTTCTTCATGCTCTTAGAGAGCTTTCTCTTTTGAGTTCTGGTTCTTTTCAGTGGTTCTTCTTCATGCTCTTAGAGAGCTTTCTCTTTTGAGTTCTGGTTCTTTTCAGTGGTTCTTCTTCATGCTCTAAGAGAGTTTTCTCTTTTGAGTTCTGATTCTTTTCAGTGGTTCTTCTTCATGCTTCATAATTCCTCTTGCTCTTAGGGAGACCTTTTGGGTCTTGCCTCCTCTCAATGGTTTCTCATGCTCTTTTGGGTCTTGGTTCTTCATAGTGGTTCTTTCTCATGTTCTTAGGGAGCTCCTCCTCTTGAATCATGGTTCTTTCTCATGTTCTTACACAGCTTCTTCTTTTGAGTCTTGGTTTCTACCAGTGGTTCTTCTACATGCTCTTAGGGAGCTTCTCCTTTTGAGTTTTGGATCCTCTCAATGATTCTACATCATGCTTTTGGAGAGCTTCTCATTTTGAGTCTTGGTTCCTCTCAGTTGTTATTTTTCATGCTCTTAGGAAGTTGTCCATTTGAGTCTTGGTTCCTCTCAATGGTTTTTTGTCATGTTTGCAGGGTTTTCCTTTTGAGTCTAGGTTCCTCTTAATGGTTCTTCATGCTTTTTTTGAGTCCTGGTTCTTCTTAGTGGCTCTCTTTCATGCTCTTAGCGTCTCATGAATCTTGGTTCCTCTCAGTGGTTCTACATCATGGTGTTAGGGAGTTTCTCCTTTTGAGTCTTGGTTCCTCTCAGTGGTTCTTCTTCATGCTCTTAGAGAGCTTCTCATTTTGAGACTTGGTTCTTCTCAGTGAATCTTCCTCATGCTCTTTGAGAGCTCTGTTGTTCCTCATGCTCATCATGAGTTTTTTACATTTGGGACTGGGTACCTCTCAGTGGTTCATTGACATGCTATTGTGTCTTGGTTCCTCCTAATGGTTCCTCATGCTCTTGTGAGTCTTGCTGGTTCTTCTCAGTGATTCTTGCAAATGCTCTTAGAGAGCTTTGCTGTTTTTCCTTTTGAGTCTGTGTACTTCTCATGGTTCTTTCTCATGCTATTAGGGTTTTTCTTTTGAGTCTTGGTTCCTCTTAATGGTTCCTCATGCTGCTCTGAGCATTGGTTCTTCTCAGTGGGTCTTCTTCATGTTCTAAGGGAGTTTTTATTTTATTTTATTGGAACTCATTACAGTGCTGGAGCCACATTTGGTACCATATCTTTTGGAGAAATTTCAGTGCAAATACAACCGAATTGTATTGAATTAATCAAACTTAACTGAAATCAACTGGATCGGACTGGATTGAATTAGGGAAGCTTTGTATTTATCTGAATTGAACTAAAATGAGTTTAACAGTACAAGGACTGAAATAGATTGAGTGTTTCTTTCCATTAAACTGGATTGAACTGTATCTAACTGAACTGAACTGGACTGACCTGAACTGAACTGAATACGATTGAATTGGGTTGAGGCTGAAATGGATTGAACTTGACTGAGTTGGTTACACTGGATCAAACTACACTGAATTGAAGTGCATGAGACTGAATTGAATTGAATAGATGTGAACTGGAGTGAACTGCATTGTTTATTAGATTGCTTGTGCGTGCTGAGGGCTGTTGGGAAGCTGTCCACCATGTTGTGGTGCTGAAATGTTTCCCAGGAACAGGACAGATAGAGCAGCATGTTTGTAGAAAAAGCTCACCTTGAAGCCCACAGGTATATATGTATGTCCAGGGACACAAAACAGGTGGAAGAACAAATAAGGCTTTAAAAAAATTCCTGATTCTGAAATAAACCTGTACCTGTTTTCTGTATGACTGTGAGATGATTATCGCACATTGGAGTTTCCGATGTCCTGCTGTTGATGAAGTGGTTGATGCGAGTGACTTATGAGTCAGTATGAATGAGCTCTTTTTATGAACACCTATCATGGTACACACACAAAGCCATGATTGATTGGATGTCTGGACGTTACAGCGGTCTGTGTTCGGTGTGTGATTGTGCTTCGTCTTCCTCTGTTTACTACTTTATCCTCAGTGAGAGCTGCTGCCAAGACACGTCTGAGACTTATTACTTGGCCAGTGAAACCAATTCTGATTCTAATACAGATCCTACCCTTTTTTTCTCCATATATCTGCATATCGCTGCTGTCAGAAGAAAATCTGTCAGAAGAAAAGTCCAAACTGGTAACTTTACAGAAAAGGGAAAAGACCTATTTTACTTTTAATGTAATTCAATGGAAACAGAAATTTTTACAAGTGATTTTGGGTCGTTTCTTTTGCTCCAACCATCATGAAAATGACACACAATGTAAAGGACAACAGGCATTTTTAAATTATGTCAAAAACCGAAAAACGACAAAAAAAGGAGATACAAGGTTTTCTTAGGACAACAGCGATATTTTAATAGTTAAGACGTAAACAGAGTCATTCAGAGCGGTTTGGTGTGAAACGCTCCGTTCTAGAGAAACAGAGTCAGAACTGTTCACAGTGGTGGTGACAGGAACCAAACGTCCACCTCTAAAAGCGCCCTTGCAGAAAGTTATTACAGTAAATGGTTATGAATGCAGTGCCCCTTCTCTGAGACGCTGTATTGTAAAAGTTTTGAGAATGTTTAGATCTAAAACATATTTACGGTGGAGAGATACCTGCAGTGTGTTGTAGGACAAAACCAGAGAAAGTTTCCAGAGAAAGCACACTTTTTCAAATCTACCACTATTTTACCATCATTAATATTCCATATAAAACTCAGAAGACACATGTCGGTTGGCTTTGAATAGCAGATCAAATGTCTGTATTTGTGTCGTGGACATTGACACTCCTGGTTCCCATCACCACCACTGTAAAGAAATTATGTTAGGATTCAAATATAAAGTTAAGAACTGTTTTTCTGTAGTAGCTACCGTCGAAATTCAGCCTTTACTGAAGTTGCCATGGCGACTGAACAGATTTCAGAATTAGCAAAAGCTCCTCACAGAAAGTTCCTACATGAAATGGTCCAGTATTCATTGCCTGATGTCTGAGGCCCCGTTTAAGTAGAGATAATATTTTGACCTAAAACATATTTACAGTGGAGAGGCCAGTGTGTTGTAAGGCAAATCAGTTCAAAAGAAAAATCTGATTTTTCCAATTAACCACTATTTTACCATCATTAATATCCTTATAAAAGCTTTCAAAGACTTGTGTAGGTTCACTGGTGGTTTTTCAGCAGATCAAATGTCTGTATTTGTGTCGTGGACATTGACACTCCTGGTTCCCATCACCACCACTGTAAAGAAATTATGTTAGGATTCGAATATAAAGTTAGGAACTGTTATTCTGTAGTAGCTACCGTCGAAATTCAGCCTTTACTGAAGTTGCCATGGCGACTGAACAGATTTCGGAGTTAGCATATCTCTGTAATGGAGCCCCTCGTGATCATACAAGTGCGCATCCACAGAGGATTCAGTTGTCTGGTGTACGTTTGGATTCAGGCGACGGCTCTGAGTCCAGCCAGCTTGCTAGAAATGAATGAAATCAACTAACCAAGCCGGATGCATGCGAGACAGAGCCCTGCACCAAACTGGGCTTTGTGCCCAGCTTCAATTCTGCTTTTCTGTCTCTAATATTGCTTATGACAAATATGTTTGTCTTGCCATCTTGATTCAGGAAGCTGCTGCGTGTGAAACTCACTGCCGTCTTCAAACCCAAACGTTTTTACAGGGAAACTTTCCTCTAAAGCACATTTACACTGCAAACACTGACCACAGCAGGAGACTGATAGCCCGTCTGAACTGCACTGGACGGTAGCTCATTTACAACTGATGTTACAGTGCTTATGCAAATTAATTATTAAATGGATAAGATGTAGTTGGTTGTTCAGAGTGGTTTGGTGTGAAATGCTCCATTCTCGAGAAATCCGCCGTGTCAGATTTGTTCAAAACAGTGGTGATAGGAACCAAACATCCAAACCTCTAGAAGCTGCCACAGCTCACAGAAAACTGTCACTCGCAAAAAATGTCATCTGATATCTGAGATGTTTGAGATAAGCTTCAGGAGTAAAATGTCATTTTTTAATCTGTTCATTGTGGAGAGGTACATGCAGGGCCTCCTCAAGGAAAATAACCCCAAAGGAAATTAATTTTTTCAGATTTTCCACCATTTTACCATCATCAATATTCCATATAAACCAGAGGTGGACGAAGTACACAAGTCATGTACTCGAGTAAAAGTAAACATTCCCAAGGTAAAATATTCCTCCAGTAAAAGTAGAAGTTCCTCCCTTTAGACCTCCACTGGAGTAAAAGTACTGAAGTATTTACCTTCAAATGTACTTAAGTATAAAGTAAAAGTACTAAAAGAGTAATTCTGGCTCTGATGTCCTGTTATCATTTTTATAACCAGACTGGCTTCATGAACTCATTTCAGGTGAAAGTCCTCCAGCGTCTCTCTTGGTAAACCAGTCTTTTAATAGAACGTCATTAATTAGTGACGCTGACGTCTATTAAAATGATCAGAAGCACAAAACACTGAAGGTAAACAGTTTCCATCAGGGAGAACCGAGTGGCTCTGAAATCACTTTTTACACACAAGCAAAGTTTCAGTTTCAGATTTATTTACAACTTAGTTCCAAGTTTAAGTTGAATAAAAACTGGCTTTAAACTCAGGATCACAGATGAGCTCCTTTACTATGTTGATCTGTAGGCGTCTGTTCATAAACATAAACCAGCCCAAACTCATTTACTATAAAATGAAATGGTGTTTGTAGAAATTCAGAAAAAAGCCGCGTCAGTCTCGACTGCATATGTGGACATATTTCTATATTGAGCTCTATTTACACAAAGTTAGGTTAGTTCATCATTTATGTTGAACAGACTCTCCCAAAGTTTTACGCTGCTGCGCTGACGTTGAACCGCGTGCTGCACTGGGTCGGTATGACCAACAGGTCAAAACCAGCTCTAAACAAAGTGACCGCTGGGCCCTGATTGGTGCTCTGGCTTTGCGCTTCTTTCGTTTTGACATGTTACGTTTTTATACACACAGAAACCAAAAGGAACGACAGATTTCTCAAAATGTAGGAGGAAAAAGTCGGATATTAGACTCTGAAATGTAGTGGAGTGAAAGGAAAAAGTCCAGAATGGAGAAACTTCAGTACAGATACACCAAAAATACTAAAGTACAGAAACTCATTACATTTACTCAGTTACTCAGTTACTCAGTTACTGTCCTCCACTCATATAAACACTCAGTAGGTTCACTTGTGGTTTTGATCATAAATAAAGTGGCTATATTTGAGTTTTAGGCACAATCTGAATCTGCAAGCTCCTCTACAGTCACCCACTTCACACCAAACCACTCTGAATGACTTTTTTCACATCTCATCAATGGACATTACACACATTTGGAAAAATCATTAACAACAAAGTGTCACTTACAGTTTTCTTCATCATTCCCTTTTGTCCCCAGAATCCTGTGCTTTGAACAGGTGACGGCTTATTTTCCCTTCTGATGACTCTGCGATTCCTTTTCCTGCAGCATTTCCATCACGCTGGATGGAGCTGGCTTTCACCCACACATGTGCACACCTTCCTCCCTGTCATTAAAGACACAGTCCAAAGGTCAGAGCTCCACTGTTTGAATGGCAGCATTTATTAAATATCCCAAAGTGACAGAGATGGTAGAAATGGCCCAAAACCATTTTATTTTGCCTGACGCAGTTTGTGGGATGCAATTATACAATTACAGTGACGAAAGGTCACGGGCCCTAGATTAGCTCTTATTTTTATTATCGGAAAAAGTTTATTTGCTTTGGCATAACAGAATAATTTGAATTTTGAAGTATTCATAATGTCACTCACTCCCAGTCAGCACAGTCCATATATAGAAACTAAACTGCAAAAACAGGCCATCAAAACAGAAAATCACACAAATGTATAATAGTCATGGGCTGCAGGTTAGGGAACCAGCCTTGTGACCGGAAGGTCGCCGGTTCGATCCCCAGAGCCGACAGCACATGACTGAGGTGTCCTTGAGCAAGACACCTAACCCCCAACTGCTCCCCGGGTGCTGCGGATAGGGCTGCCCACCGCTCTGGGCAAGTGTGCTCACTGCCCCCTAGTGTGTGTGTGCTCACTAGTGTGTATGTGGTGTTTCACTTCAAGGATGGGTTAAATGTGGAGGTGAAATTTCCCCGTTTTGGGACTAATAAGGGTCACTTAATCTTAAATATTTACATATACCCGCATGTTCAGCCTACAGAAACCCGGCCACACCCATTTCTGCTGGAAGAGCCACAGAGCCACCGTTTCTCTCCAGCAGCTTCACAGTTGATGTGCCCTGGGAAAGTTATGTGGACATAGAGCTCAGTTACCTTACCCTTAATACAGGGCTTTATGTGTCCACTTACATTACATGTGCAGGGATAAAACTTTACCTTAAACATGCTTAAATTCAGCATAATATTAAGCTTTGGGCTAAAACAAACTCTAGTTTTTGAACCGATCCCTGCTGAAGGAAAAAAAAACAGAACAAAACAAAGCATATAAACCATTAAGTGTTTCTTTTGGTTTCTGATGGTCTTGTATTGTGTTTTGTCTTATGGTTTAACTGGATTCCTATATTGGTGACAGTATCCCTTCCTATGCATGGCCATTCGTTCAACCAGCACAAACAATTGCTGTTCACACCAGAGACGTTATAGATCAGGAGACGGGCCAATGGTTGAAATATGAATGTAATGCTGGTTAAGCTCAATTTTCCAATAAGGACTTTCCTTGTCCTTTCCAGTCCCACAGGCCTGAAACCGCTGGAGGAAAAGTGTGGGTGTAAATCTGCGGCTCTGCAGCTCTGCAGTCAGACCCTTCTCAAATTATATGGAACGTTTCAGCCTGGATTGCTTTATGAATGAGGTACAATTATGGTCGCCAATTAGAACACAGCTCATTTCCATACAGTATGTCAATCCTAAGCCCTGTTCAAGCTGGATAAGTTTTATTGGAGGAGGTCTGGGAACATCATTCAAGTGGGTCATTTCTTAAATGTTGGCCTCCATACAGGGCAGTTGTGGGCTGGACGTTAGGGAACCAGCCCTGTGAACCAACTGGAAGGTTGCTGGTTTGATTCCCTCGGCTGACGGTCCATGACTGAAGTGCCCTTGTGCGAGACACCTAACCCCCAATTGATCCCCAGGTGCATTGGATAGGAATGCCCACTGCTCTGGGCAAGTGTGCTCACTGCCCCCTAGTGTGTGTGTTCACTAGTGTGCACGTATGTGGGTGTTTCAGTGCGCGGATGGGTTAAATGCAGAGGTCTAATTCCTCAGCTTGCAGCCACAGTTAGCTGATGGCTCTGAATTCAATTTGTGATCATTTTTTGACAATCGTCTCCTGGTCGTCAAAAAACAGAGATGTCGATTAGCAGGATCTGTTATAACGTTATCATGAGGCTGCTTTGAACAGGACTGCTGTTACTGAAGGAGCTCAGAGTTTGACAAACTGCAGAAGGTAATTTGCTCTGGAATCATTCCTTAGCAGATTTAATGGACATGCCATATTCATTTTGGATTAAAAGCAAGGATCTCACCTGAAATCACCCAAATTACAGCACCTCCCCAGATAAAACTAATCCAGCTCCAACAGGGATTTACAGGCACAGTAACAACAGCATGTTTAATTCTAAGGGATAAAGATCAGTTGGAAAATAATAATAATGAATTATGACAGTTTTTGGTACATAAAACCTACAGAAACATCAGAGATAAGTAAACTTTGGCAGTCATGACTGGCAGTCGTGGGCTGGAGGTTAGGGAACCAGCCTTGTGACTGGAAGGTCGCCGGTTCGATGCCCAGAGCTGACAGCACATGACTGAGGTGCCCTTGAGCAAGACACCTAACCCCCAACTGCTCCCCGGGCGCCGTGGATAGGGCTGCCCACCGCTCCGGGCAAGTGTGCTCACTGCCCCCTAGTGTGTGTGTGTTCACTAGTGTGTATGGGGTCTCTTAAACAAAATGCAATGACTAAACAAAGAAGAGCCATTTGAAGGCCTATAGATGACTATATACATAAGCAGCCAGTTGCTGAAGAAAATGAGCAATATTACTTTGAACCTTGATACATAACCTGGTATCTCCAAAATGGTAACTTTTGAAGAAAAGAAGAAAACATACTTTACTTTCAATGTAAGTCAAGGGAACTGGACTTTTACCAAGTACTTTTGGGCTGTTTCTTTTGGTGCATTCATCATGAAATTTACATACAATGTAAAGGGCAACAGGCATTTTCACATCATGTCAAAAACTAAAAATCACCAAAAATATGATGTGAGGTTCTGTTCCGACAGCAACGATATGGGGGAGATGATCTTATGTAGTACTAAAATGATCTTATGCAGTAATACAATACATACATACAAATACTTCTAAATAAATACGACACACGGACGATATACAACATATGGACGAATCCTTTAAATAATCACTAATTTTACACTTCATAAAGTAATGAAGACGAATTCAAGGACAACTTGAACAACTTACATTTTAGCTTACGTTACATCTCGCACTCCTAATATGGTCATGATGCCGACTACAGAATGAACGGAATCTGTCTCACATGCCATGAAAATCTGCAAATTTCTCATATACTTCAACTTATTTCTAGATTTATTTCTATTTTTTATTTTCTGCATAGCATAGCTGCTGTCAGAAGAAAAACGTGTACCTTCAAAATGGTAACTTTACAGGAGAAGGGAAAAACCTACCATGCTTTTAATTTAAGTCAATGGAACCAGACGTATTTACAAGTCATTTGGGGTCGTTTTCTTTAGTTCATTATTCATGAAAATTGCACACAACGTAAAGAACAACAAGTATTTTCAAATTATGTCAAAAACTGAAAAACGTCAAAAATTGAGATACAAAGTTTTCAGCGATATGTAAGTTTATGTGCAATTATATGTCTACTGAAATACTGCAATTTCCCTTGATCGGTCTATCTATCTATCTATCGATCCATCCATCCATCCATCCATCCATCCATCCATCCATCCATCCATCATGTACACCTATAATCATGTACACCAGTGAAGGTTTAGGTTATTGGCATTGGCGTTAACCATTGACTGCAGTCCAGTGAAAGGCAGATCCCGTGGAAGAGAGGAGAATTCAGCCTGATGGTTTGATAGCGCTGATCAGGTAGAAGCAGAGGAGCAGAGCATTTGTTTCCAGTCTCATCAGTTTGCTGGGCTGATAGCAGGCGCTTGTCCTACATCGGTGTGTTTGGCCAGATAATGCATTATGGGCTGTACTGCACGGTGAATGGTGATTCAACAGAGAGAGGGAGAGAGAGGGAGAGAGAGAGAGAGAGAGAGAGAGAGAGAGAGAGACAGAGAGACAGAGAGAGAGAGAGAGAGAGAGAGAGAGAGAGAGATGGCTAAAGAAAACCAAATACACGTCTTGCTCTTATGACAAGTAATGAAAACGCTGGGTCTTCTGTCCCTGTAATGTCTTTTGTCATATATAAGATTGATGACCAGTGTGAAACGACAAAATAAAGCCGGAGATGAAGAATTAGAATCTCTCTCTCTAGAATCTTCAGTAAGATGGGAAAATTCCAGGCCTCATCTCTACCTTTCACTAATGCTTTCATTCAGGCTCCTCTGCGGCTCCGTGGCTGAGCTCTAGATTATCATTCATCATAGTGATCTGTGGCTTCACTTAAAGTTCTGCCTTAGTGCAGCACCCATAGCTTCACCTTAACTCGTTTAAAAGACCTGGCCATCACTCAGAGACGAGACGAGTCTGCCCCTGGAGCCTCCGGTCCACTCTGGTCCACTCACGTCCACCTGGCCTTTGTTTATCTTTCGTGCTTCTTTGTCTTTAAATAAGAGATAAAGTCAGAGACCACCCCTCTTTTATTTCCAGCTAAAACAGCCTTTAATGGCAGTCGTGGGCTGGAGGTTAGGGAACCAGCCTTGTGACCAGAAGGTTGCTGGTTCGATCCCAAGAGCTGACAGTACGTGACTGAGGTGGTTATTAAGAACCAAGATGGTTATTAGGAACCTGTTCATGTATATGGTAGCACTTTCTTTACTGAAGAACCATCTTTTTTAAGTGTGTTGTAACCATAGAAGAACCCTTTTTGCTGCTGAATAGAACCATAAACATCAAATTCACCATTAATCTGAAGAACCATTCCTCCATTCAAAACCTCAAATGGGTCTTTGAGTGTTCATGGATCCATGCAGAACCATTGTCTTTACTAAAGAACCCTTGAACGACCACCTTTTTAAGAGCGTCCGTGTTTCTAATCAGTCCGTCGTTAAATTAAATGCGGTGCTGCTGAGGGAATGGAATAAACCCATATGATGATGGAGATCGGTGAGAAGGGAGGAACCAAACCTGGCGGTTTTACCTCTTCAGCAAAAAGTGGTGAAGTTGCACAGGACTAGCAAAAGTTTTGACACCCGCCGGTCAAAAGACGTGTTTGATGAGTTTAATGCATCCTTTTCCAGGAAAACTCATATATGACATTGTTCTAGTTTAACACACACCCTCAGAAATAAAAGTCAACTGTCACTGGAGCAGTGCCCCCTTTATCACCATGGTGGGACCCTCAGGGGTCCATCTCAGTTCCTTTAGTCAGGGAACATAACTGAACCATACTCCACTGAAATGATCTGTTCTAAGCTGGACTGACTCCACACACCCCGCCTCGCCTCGCCTCCAGGCTTTTATTCTACTGCTCTGTTTTAAAACATGCGGTTATGAAAAGGAACAAATACCAACTTTTCACCTGGAAAAACTGATTTGAGGTTCACAATCAGACCTTAAACCCACTGTCGAACCTTTGAGGGAACATTTACACTGTTTGCACCTTGATGATCAAAAATTGTACCTGCACAGAACCTTCATTTCTAACAGTGTAACGAAAAGAAATATGAAACAAATTTGCCCTGCGCCCAAACTTTTGCCCCTTTTCCCCAAATATTTTCAATTCAGCAAAAGAAATTGTGCAGAAAGTACGAAAGTACATATGTTTTACGACGTAGCTGATCCACAATATATGTCGTCCTCTGTGAGTCTCACTGGTTTATAGTGTCTACGTTTTATTGTTTTATGATCAGTGCTGTCCTGAGACGTACGTAGCGAGCTCAGGAGGAGAAAACAGAGCCTGACTCAATCTGCTGTAACCCTCACTGCATTCTCCTTCCCCTTCATCGTGTTAGCCTTTTACATCACACACAGGGTGCCAACAGGGTAACTAGGCAATCGGCCGTGTGATGTAGTGCAGCTAAGTTTTGGAAACATTTAAAGCAGAAAAAATTTTTGTCAGAGGACACAAAACCTGGACTGAATGTTATTTAAGCAGATGAAGACATGAGGCAGTGTGTCGCTGTAGACCATCTCAGCCGTGATGTTATAGTGATAACTCACTCCTCGAGTGCTCTACTGCTTTAATACAGCAGTTAAATAAATACAGTAAGAAATGAATAAACTGGCCGGGAATACGACGTTTAATATGTTTTAATGTTCAGTTCCTTCCTCCTAATTATAGCTACGTCAGAGTAACAAGCTCCGCCCACTCGCTGCTCAGCCTGCTGTAAGCCCCGCCTTCTGAACTATACACTGAGGCGTAAAACTGAGCCAATATCAGGTTCAGCTCAGTTTGGTCAGTTTCTCCAGATCAGTATTAATGTTGTTTTGTTCCAGCCGGTCTGTAAAGCTTCTTACAGCCCATTTAGTTTGGCGAATGGTGTTGGGTTCATTTCTGGCTGATTCCAGGTTGTTCAGCTGTTCTTCTGTCACAGCTGCCGACTGAAAAGCTGCTCAGTGGTGACGACAGTTTGGGAAATTAGTGTCTTCAGAGTCGCACCAAATCGGTTGTCAGGCAGATGTGATCTGTCCGTTTTCTGTTTGTGGCAAAGTAAGAAGTAAAAACGTTCAAATGGCTTGAGCGACTCCTACAGCTGTCAGAGTCGTTGCTTAGTAACAGCGTCTCAGTGGAGTGATGCAGTGTTTGTGAAAAAGCTGTGATGTTATGGTGAAATAATGTAATTTGATGATATTGAAGGTACTTGGCCCTGTGATGGACTGGTGACCTGTCCAGGGTGTATCCTACCTTCCACCCAATGACTGCTGGCATAGGCTTCAGCACTTCAGCTTAGAAGATGTGTGTGTGTGAGTGTGTGTGTATGTGTGAAGGTACTTGGGAGTAATTGTTATAGTAATGCTTTTAGTATTTACCATAGTAATGGTAATGCTTTCTTTCACATGCTCCTAAGTCCTAGATATTAACCAGATATGTGTAAGGTATGAACTCCAAAGTACATAAAAGTATATACAATGACAGGTTAACCTGATTAAATGACAGGTTCTATCTATTAAATAGACAGAGGAATCACAAGGTAACTCCACAGCATAGACCCCTGTTCCCTCCATCTGTCTAGTATCTGGATTGTGTCCTGAAAAGATTTTAGCCAGATTTTACATTTACACTTGGTAGTCAAATGTGTCTCCAGTTAGTCAGACTGACATCTGATTGGGACAGAATGTGCAGATCTACTTGAAACGCGGCAACTAATAACTAATAATTTGTGAAGTCATCTGCAGCTGTTTTGCACAGTAATATCTGTTATTATAATATGTTATTATTCAGCATTTCATTTTGTCCGGTCCCCAACCTTGTGTGTCCTTCATCTTTATCTTCCTTTCAGTTGTAGTGAGAGAAGTTTCGACTGTACTGGGAGGGGGTTCTGTTGTACTGGGAGGAGTTTTGACTGTACTGGGAGGGGGTTCTGTTGTACTGGGAGGAGTTTCGACTGTACTGGGAGGGGGTTCTGTTGTACTGGGAGGAGTTTTGACTGTACTGGGAGGGGGTTCTGTTGTACTGGGAGATGGTTCTCTTGTACTGGGAGGGGGTTCTGTTGTATTGGGAGGAGTTTTGATTGTACTGGGAGGGGATTCGTTTGTACTGCGAAGAATTAGGGTTGTACAGTGAGGAGTTTCAACTGTACAGTAAGGAGTTTCGGTTGTACTGGGAGGAGTTTTGGTTTTACTAGGAGGGGTTTAGGTTGTATTGGGAGGAGTTTTGGTTGTACTAGGAGGAGTTTAGATTGTACTGGAATGGGGATCTATTGTACTGGGAGGAGCTTTGACTGTACTGGGAGGGGCTTCTCTTGTACTGGGAGGGGGTTCTGTTGTACTGGGAGGAGTTTCGCCTGTACTGGGAGGGGATTCGGTTGTACTGCGAAGAATTACGTTTGTACTGAGAGGAGTTTCAACTGTACAGTGAGGAGTTTTGGTTTTTACTAGGAGGGGTTTAGGTTGTATTGGAGGGATTTTGGTTGTACTGGGAGGAGTTTAGATTGTACTGGGAGGAGTTTTGGTTTTTACTAGGGGGGTTTAGGTTGTATTGGAGGGATTTTGGTTGTACTGGGAGGGGTTTTGGTTGTACTAGGAGGGGTTTTAGATTGTACTGGGAGGAGTTTCAACTGTACAGTAAGGAGTTTCGACTGTACTGTGAGGAGTTTTGGTTTTTACTAGGAGGGGTTTAGGTTGTATTGGGAGGGATTTTGGTTGTACTGGGAGGAGTTTAGATTGTACTGGGAGGAGTTTCAACTGTACAGGAAGGGTTTCAGTTGTCCAGTGGGTCTTGGATAGATGGATGTCTTCATGCTGCTATAACGTGGTTTTTATGTGTCTTGGCCTCATTCAGATAGAATCCTGATACTCAAGGTGCATGAAGTGGCCAGGTGTAAACAGAGTCTTATTCACATTAAATTTTACTCGAATGTCACACGTCGGAAAGTAAATCTGAATCACCTCCTTTGGGTCCATTATATGGTGTAAAATGATGGCCACAGTAAGAATAACCACTTTCTTTTACAGCCCAGATTTAGCTCAGTTTAAGATAAGTAAGTCAGGAAGTGAAATGTATATACTGCTTTTCCCACAATGTGCTTTACAAAAGCATTATAAAACACAAAAAGTACAAAACCCAAGTAGCTAATAAAATACCCACTACACAGTAAATACATAAAAGACAGACCTGGAGCACAGATTCTAAAACACCTGCCTCAAAATATAAGCATTTAGCTGCGTTCCCAATGAATTCACAGAATCAGCAGACCTTAAAAATGAAGGTAGAACAGTCCACAATTTAGGTGCTACAGCCTCATAAGCTCTATCAGCACGGGTCTGTAGGTGGGTGTGTGAGGAAGACAGTAAATTTAGCTTATTTGACCTTAGAGAGTGAGCTAATGAGTGGGGGTGAAGTACACTGTGACCAAGAGTAGAGTAGGACTTTTAACTGGATCCTATATACAACAGGGAGCCAGAGAAGAGATATGAGGAAAAGAGTTATGGGAGCGTTTTGTTTGTGCTGGGAGTTCATTGGTTTGTGGGAGTTCACATCACATATCTACCAAGTTATTGTCCAAAACCTTTTGGACATTTCCAAGACAGTCTAAATGAAGCTGAACTCAGCATCATGGTACATCTAGCGTGCAGCTCACATTTACTTGGGAGTTTTGGTTTTACTGATAAGGTTTTGGAGGTACTAGGAGGAATTTTGGTTGTATTGGAAAGAGTTTAGGCTGTACTGGGAGAAATTTAGGTTGTGCTGCTTGGGGTTTTGATTGTACTGGGAGGGGTTTAGGTTGTACTGGTTGTTTTGATTCTGCTGGGAGAAGTTTAGGTTGTGGTGGGAGTTTTGATTGTGCTGGGAGGGGTTTTGGTTGTGCTGGGAGGAGTTTTGGTTGTGCTGGAAGATGTTTAGGTTGTACTGGAAGAAGTTTAGGTTGTACTGGGAGGAGTTTTGATTGTGCTGGGGGGGGTTTGATTGTGCTGGGAAGAGATTTGGTTCTAATGGGAGGAGCTTTGATTGTGCTGGTAGGGGTTTTGATTGTACTGGGAGGAGGTTTGGTTCTACTGGGAGGAATTTCGGTCCTACTGGGCAGACATTTGGGTCTACTGTGAGGGGTTTTTTTTGTACTAGAGGGGTTCCGGTTGTACTCGGAGGATTTTCGGTGTACTGGAAGGGTTTCCGGTGTACTGGGAGGGGTTTTGATTGTACTGGGGGAAGTTTTGGTTATACTGGAAGGAGTTTCGGTTGTACTAGGAGGAGCTTTGTGGAGTTCATATCTCATGCTTACCTAGTTAATGTCAAAATCATTTTGGACATTTCGGTGCAATTTCGTTAGACTTGGAACCCACCATTTTGGTACCAGAAATAATTATCTAGAACTTTGGATTTCGCACCTCACACTTACTTGGTCAATACCTAGAACCCAAGAGACTGTAGAAGAAAGTGTTACTGAATCAATTATAAAAGATTTAAAGTGGAAGCTTTTTAAACTTTAAAAAGGTTCTTCACACTCACATGTCTCATTTACAAGTAATGAACCATAACTTGAAGGGTTCCTTAGGGAGCCAAAAGTGTTTCTTCTATGGCATCGCTGCAAAGAACCCTTTTAGCACCTTTCATTTTAAAAGGGTAAAAGTAGGCGTAAAGTAAAAGTGTAGTTAGAGTGAGTAAGCTAGGCTAGTCAGTTAGCATAAAAGTAATCATGAATGCGAATATTAGGAGATCAGAAATCTTTACAGTGGTGGTGATGGGAACCAGGCGTCACAATGTCTACAACACAAACACAGTCTGTTTATTTACTGTCCAAAACCACCAGTGAACATTCACAAGGTTTGGTATGTAACGTTACTTACGGCAAATAGTGGTAATTCTTAAAAAAAAAGAAGAAGAAGAAAAAAGTAAAAGAAGTTTTAGTCTGTTTTTAGTTTTAATCTGATCTCAAAACTATAACACAACATCTCAAACAACAGGCAGCGTATTCATAACCATTTCATGACCAATACCTTTTAGAGGTGGACGTCTGGTTCCTATCACCACCACTGTGAACAGTTCTGACTGGGTAAGTTTCTCTAGAACAGAGCGTTTCACACCAAACCGCTCTGAACGACTCTGTTTACATCTAAACCACTTATTTATGCAGAGATTTAAAAACATTTCCCTTTAAACTCAGTTTGAATGTGTGATCATTAGACTGATGGCAAAGCTGTACCTGAGTGTGATTCTTAGGTTTTTGTGCAAATAAACATCAACTGACAATCTGAAGATCCAGGTTTTTTTACTCTGCTCTATTTATAATAGATAGAATGTCTATGATCAGTCACTGTGACCATTCGAGAGGCCGACTCTCTCAATCCCTTAATTTCTTAGTAAATTGTTCTGACGCTAAAAGACGGAGGACAGTCATTACTTTCCTACCGTGCGCCGTACAGAGGGCTGAACTTAATTCAGTTTGAAATCATTACCTCTCTCTCTCTCTCTCTCTCTCTCTCTCTCTCTCTCTCTCTCTGTCTTCACAGAGCTGGGCAGCTTTTTCTTGTACTAGTGTTGATGTAGGACTTGATTTGACATGGTTGATTCTTCTTGACATGGAACTTGATATTGGATTGGTCTGTCTTAATTTGTGACTGGCCTGTGAACACCCCTGGTCAAACACGTAAATACACCAATCAGGCATAACATGATGACCACCTTGTTGTTTCTACTCTCACTGTCCACTTTATCAGCTCCACTTACTGTATAGCTGCACTTTGTAGTTCTACAGTTACAGACTGTAGTCCATCTGTTTCTCTGATACTCTGTTACCCTGTTCTTCAGTGGTCAGGACCCCCATGGACCCTCACAGAGCAGGTACTGTTTGGGTGGTGGATCATTCTCAGCACTGCAGTAACACTGACATGGTGGTGGTGGTGTGTGAGTGTGTGTTGCGCTGGTGCGAGGGGATCAGACACAGCAGTGCTGCTGGAGGTTTTAATCACTGTGTCCACTCACTGTCCACTCTATTAGACACTCCTACCTCGTCAGTCCACCTTGTAGATGTGAAGTCAGAGACGACAGCTCATCTGCTGCTGCACAGTTTGTGTTGGTCTTCCTCTAATCCTTCATCGGTGGTCACAGGACACTGTTGGCTGGATATTTTTGGTTGGTGGACTATTCTCTGTCAAGCAGCGACACTGGGGTGTTTAAAAAGTCCAGCAGCACTGCTGTGTCTGATCCACTCAGATCAGCACAACACACACTAACACACCACCACCACATCAGTGTTACTGCAGTGCTGGTCTTTACATAACACTTTACTTGGAACCTGATGTGGGACTAGCCTGTCTTCACTTGGGAATTTACTTGGAACTAACCTGTCCTGACTTGAGGCTTTTCTTGGGATTTGATGTAGGGCGAGTCTGTTTTGACCTGGGACTAGCCTGTGTTGATCTGGGACTTGACTAGGGACAAGCCTGTGTTGATCTGGGACTTGACTAGGGACAAGCCTGTGTTGACTTGAGACTTGACTTGGGACGAGCCTGTGTTGATCTGGGACTTGACTAGGGACAAGCCTGTGTTGACTCGAGACATGACTTGGGACGAGCCTGTGTTGATCTGGGACTTGACTAGGGACAAGCCTGTGTTGATCTGGGACTTGACTAGGGACAAGCCTGTGTTGACTCGAGACTTGACTTGGGACAAGCCTGTGTTGATCTGGGACTTGACTAGGGACAAGCCTGTGTTGACTTGAGACTTTTCCTGGGACTTGATGTAGGACTAGCC